>NW_026067896.1:16453762-16485316 GCF_014885135.2 Alexandromys fortis | reverse complement strand
AATATGAGTGAGTACATCCCATGTTCCTCTTTTTGGGTCTGGCTTACCTCACTCAGGATAGTGTTTTCTATTTCCATCCATTTGCCTGCAAACTTCAAGAAGTCCTTGTTTTTTACTGCTGAGTAGTACTCTAATATGTATATATTCCATACTTTCTTCATCCATTCTTCAATTGAAGGGCATCTAGGTTGTTTCCAGGTTTAAACTCCTGTGTGAATTCTTGGTTGGAAAGATGCTCAGCCTCTGTCTCGGCAGTCAACTGTGATTGTGGGTGGTTCTCTGGTCCAGCACAGAAATGTTACCAAGTGCTGTTGTCTTCAGAACTTCTAGGAAGAAGCAATTTTTCCAGATCACTAATCCAGGCACAGATTTTGTCCCTGGATATTGAGGCTTGCCTTGTTCCACTGATAGTTTGCATGAAAGTCTTAAATCTTTTGGTAATCTGAATTTACTATTTGAACTGTTTAACATCTATTAATGATTGTTCCACTGATAGTTTGCATGAAAGTCTTAAATCTTTTGGTAATCTGAATTTACTATTTGAACTGTTTAACATCTATTAATGATTATAATAGAATTTTGACATTTCTATATAATTGTTTCCAATTCCTTCATTTCTAAGTTCCCTAGACAGAATGTTTTGAATTCTAGTCCCTGGTGAGTAAGAGATGCTATAGATCCTTCTAATGATGTGTAGGGTTTCTCTAGTCCTCTGTTACTATTGCTCATATTTAAGCATGACTTTCAGAGCAGATACATATCCTGTTGGAAACAGACAGTGATGAGTTGCATGCCAATGTCCTGTTAGAAACATGCTTCTCCTGGCTTGATTCACAGAGTAGTCTAGTGCCACACAGAGAAGTTTCTTACTAGCTAGAAAGAACACACTAGGTACCCAACTGCATCTCCCTGAAAAATACTTAAAACTAGGCTCCCAGTGAGTCTGGATTAGTGGAGATTATCACAGAGGATTTAGTTGGCATTGACATTTTCTGCTTGAATGAGTACCTTTTTTAAAATGTCTTTTCGACTTTTGTCCTTTGAAAAATATGATCAAGGAGTTTGTCAGTGATTCAATATTATTACTAATTTGAAATAACAATGCAATCATGAGAAAAAGAGATAAGGTTTAAAAAAGCAATCTTTTTAACTAACTAAACCTCTCTTTGAGTCTGGAGAATGTGATTAAATCCAATCCAATGCTGTAACTCAGTAAGACACAACTTAATCTTGTATATAAATACACACACCTAATTGTTACAGCATCATGAAACACAAGTCAGTAGGTATGTGAGACAGCACCTAGAGAAGAGGGGCGTAACTACTTTCCTAAAGTTCAAAATACATTAAACATAGTCATAGGTAAAATAACCCTTCACCAGGTATAACATTTTCCTGAATTTCTACAAGTGACAAGACTGAGATTTTTTTTTTTTTTTGGTTTTTTTGAGACAGGGTTTTTCTGTGGCTTTGGAGTCTGTCCTGGAACTAGCTCTGTAGACCAGGCTGGTCTCTAACTCACAGAGATCCGCCTGCCTCTGCCTCCCGAGTGCTGGGATTAAAGGCATGCACCACCATCGCCCAGCTAAGACTGAGATTTTTGAACGACAGACATACTAAGTTCTGAGTCACCCGAAGGGTTAAATAAAATCGGCTTTGACAACAAGAGATGTGAGAGAAAATGTCAAGCAGTCTATGATTAGAAGCTTTTGTTGGGCAACAGATCTGATAGATAATATGATGATAATAGATGTATAATAAATTCATATTAAAATATAATGAATACCATAGTAATATAAATTTATATATTATAAATACATAGCATATCTATGTGTAAGGACAATGGCTTGCCTGAAACTTTTCCTTTGTTTTTGTGGTTTTGGATCCAATCTATGATTTGCCTTCAATCATAAAACTAACTTTAGCCTCTTTCTGTCTCTGTCTCTTTCTCTCTATCTGTCTCTCTCCGTCCCGCTAGTTCTCTTTTTCCTTTTCTTCTATTTCAACCATCCTTTTAAAAGTTAACATGATGTTAATGATGATCAACTAAGCATTAAAAAAATCAACCTTGTTCAACTTATAAAACTTTACTATTTAAGGTGCATTCTCATCCTCTATTTCTGTCTCCAGAATACTTCAATACAGGATTGAGCTTGGAGAAATTTTATGGTTGCCATAAAGAATTAGCAGGAAGGAATCAACTTAAGTATACACAAGTTATTTAGCATTTCTAATATGTTTAATTGTTCTGGATGCCAGCACAAATAAAATGCATGCACAGAGAAGGTAGAATGAAGACATTATTTTTGATGATCCATTTTCCAAACATAAAAGTTAGACTGGGTCATAATACATGCTTTGGGAAAATTCTAGAACTTCTCTTAGAAGAGCTAGTTTGTACCTTTGCATGATCTCACAATGCCTATGGATATTTGTGATTTGAGATATTTCCAAGTTGACAGAATGCTTGTTTTAACAACAACTTAATTGATTATATAATCTGAATGAATGTCTTAGCTCAGAAACTCTTATAAGAAAGGTAGAATCGATGGCTCAGCGGTTAAGAGCATTGACTGCTCTTCCAAAGGTCCTGAGTTCAATTCCCAACAACCACATGGTGGCTCACAACCATCTGTAATGAGGTCTGGTGCCCTCTTCCGGCCTTCAAGCAAACAGACAGAATATTGTATACATAATAAATAAATAAATATTTTTTAAAAAAGAAAGGTAGAATCGCTAAGACTTTTTATTATTAAAATAATGAAGAGTCTTGTTTTAAATTAGTTAACACTCAAAACATTTTTTTCAGTTGATTATTTTTGCTTTCTCTCTGTTACAATAGCTCAAGTAGCTAGAATCTACCTAAAGTTTCTGAGGCAATTGTGCACTTTTCTTGATTTGACCTCAGAGTATTGAGAAAGGCTTCAGAAACATCTGCTAAAAGATGTTTTTGGTTGCTCAAAAATGAGATGCCAATAAGGCACATTGCTCTTCTCTCCTATATCTAGTATTCATTGAACAATTATTTCAGCCCTCCATCACTATTGTTCTGTAGAATAGATGTCAACTCTATTCATTTGAAGAAGTTTTGATTTAGAATGGCAACATAAGACTCTGACACCTGGCAGTCTTTTCTGATGCACACTAATTGTTAAAACACTCTAGGAAAGACTTGCCTTTCCTCTCCCTCAGATTCCCATTGTCTGAAGTTATGCCAAATCAATAAACCAATAATAAAAACCCTCAGCGTTCCTTCTTCCTTTCCAAGTCTTAAATATTTTCATATTGTAAAAGAAGTCAGTAGCACATTCACCTAAGTTCATGCTGACTTTAGTACTGTGAAAATCCTGTGCTACTAAAATCAAATACCCTGTTAGCCTCTATGCATTTACACTACCTCTAAGCATTCTGTAGAATCCATAGCAATGACAAGGCACAGATTTCAACATTGGAAAGACTCTGAAGAAATAAGACCCACACATATAAACAAGTCACTGAAGAATTTTCCCATGTTCCTGATCGTAAAAATGCTAATTATTTTCCTTAATTAGTTATGAATTTATCTAAATATGTATTGTGTCTTCTTAGCTCCTTTTGTTATTCAGTTATTCATGATGTAATCACTGATGCTATCTGGTCCAAAATTAAAAATTTTCAATATTTATCATCTCAATGTTCTAAAGCATGGTGAAATGTCTCCAGCCCTTGATTCTAAACTTTTATTCCCAACAAGTTTACTTTCTAGACCCAAAGATAAGAAAATGAAATAGGTTTAATTTTGTTTGGTTTTCTGTTATTTTTTTAAAGAACCTCAGAGTCTATGCCATAGTTTTATTGTGGACGCTGCTGTTGATATGAGGATGCAATATCTAATAGCAAGCATTTGTAGGAAGCTAAAAGCTTAACTTGCCTGCCATTTATATACCCATACTATATTCCCTTATCATTATCCAATTGAAAAATATATGCATAATGAAAAGTGAAGAAGGAACTGGACGGGATTTGCCTTTTAAACATCCTAAGCACCGGGGTAATGTTGCATAATCATTTTACTAAGAGCCTATGTTAATTTTGGAACTTCTGATTTCTAGCATAATAAGATCTGTCAAATGCAAGCCATCTCAATGTCCCCACAATGCAAATAGACACTCACATTATCTTGAATACAGAGGATAGATATTGCCATTATGGGGAAGAGAGAAAAGGTGACAGGGATGTCCCATTTCTTGTTTCGTTCTGGTCACATTTCATTTTAATGTGATTAAGGGCCGCTTGACACTTTAATCAGGGTGATATCTCACATGCCTGGATCGCTTAGGCTGTGACAGGAGACTGAACACTGACATTTGTTTATTCCCCTTGTTCAAAGGAGTCACTGCTGTGTGAAGCGAGAGGGGACGATTGGTTCAACAGGTGGAGGGAGAAAATTAAAGATAAATCATTTTCCTGAGTTCTTTCTGGTTAAAGGCCAAATGACAAACAGGGTAACATTTTTTCTTTACAAAGGCTCTTCTTCATGATTAAGCTAATTCCTCTTTGTATTGGGTTGATATTAGCTCAGAGCCACCTCCCTACACTGAAGCAAGTCTTTCTAAAGTCCAGGTGACATATGATACTCACTTGTAATCCATCTATTATTGTACTGCTACCTGGGCCAGTGTTGACTGATGGTGCAGCCACCAAGCTAATATTCTTGTCTACAATAAATATTTAAGCATTTTTAGGTACCTGGAGACAAAGATTTCACTCACAGTTCACAAAGAAGGATGCCGACCTCCAATGTCACTGAATTACTTATCTAACCTGGACCCTTCACCATGCATACGACCTCAGTGAGAAAATTAAAGTGATGATAAATCTCCCATGGATGTCCTTTTTATAGTTTGCCATTGATACCAACATCCAAAGTCTGCCTTTAGTAATTTGGTAGCTATCTATCAACAAAATTCCTCAAGCTCCTTTGCAAACTGTTTTGCCATTTTAAGCTAAATTTCATTTCCCGTCTACTTGCAAACAGCTCTGTAGAAATTGACCCTCAACACACTATAATTTTTTTTAAACTCACTGCTGCATTATTCTCACTGTTATGCAAATATGATAGCATTATCTGAATTCACTTACTTTCTTTTGTAAACCTTCAGCCCATCCCTCTTTTGTCTTCCAGAATCTCTGATAGAAGTGTGTGCATGACCCTTTTCTCTAATTACTCTCTTTTCATGCTCTCTTCAAACTACTCCAACCAGGTTTGGCTGAAACTTCTTATAGCAAGCCGATATATGACTTCCATGTTACTTGGCTTTAGAGTGTGTTTTTAGTCTTCATTTGACTTTATTTCATGGCAACATTTTATACATTTTATTATTCTACCAACTTGCCATATTTTTAGCCAGTAAATTCCAGAAGAACACACTTTCTTGATTTGTTTTTAATGCTACTTGGCCCTTCCACAGGCTCACATGCTTAATCAATGATCCTTTACTCCTTCACACTTATCACTCTGGGAAGCCCTCCTTGCCAAATCCTTCGCTTTACTTTCTATGCTGATGAGTACTAAATTCCAAGATCTTCCGAATTTTTCTCTCACAAGTTCTAGACCAGAACTGACACCTTGATACTCAGCATCAGTTCGAATTTCTAATAACACATACCTGAACCTATCAAACCCTTACCTTGGTCTGTCATCATTCGCAATATTTATTTCCTTCACTAGTTGTTGCAAACTCTTATAGTGCTTGTGCTCAACAAAATTCATTGTCTGAAAGATGGAACAAATGAAAGGATGAATGGATGCTTATTAGCCATCATAGCCACCTGGACATAATTTAGAAACCAATAAAAGTTTCTTGAACATATGAACAAGTAAAAGAATGAAAAATTTCATGGCCTGATTTGAATCCTGATTCATTATTTCTTCTTTATATCTAATTAAAATTAAATTATTATAAAATAATTATAAGGATTTTTCTTTTTAGAGAGACATTTTTGGCAACAACCTCTAAGTTAAGCAATCTTCTGCCATTCCTAACACCAAGCCACTCTCTATTGTAACTATTAAATTCCCTTGTAAAGATTTTATTCTTGATAATCATTATGTCTCGTTCCTATATACCCTTAAACATGCCTCTTTGCCCTCTCTTTGAAATATATCAAGAATCTGAGCCCTGATGTGGGATTCCCCTCTGTATGCTGTAAATACCATTGGTTAATAAAGGAACTGCTTTGGATATATAACAGAGCCATAGAGAAACAGAGCTAGGTGGGGGAAATTAAACAGAATGCTGGGAGAAAGAGGAGAGTAGTCAGAGAGAAGCCATGTAGCCCCACTGGAGACAGACACCAGAACTTTACCCGGAGAGCCACTGCCACATGACAATACACAGATTAATAGAAATGGGTTAAGATGTAAGAGTTAGCCAAATAAGATGCTATGAGGCCAAGCATTGGTTTAAATAATACAGTTTCTGTGTGATTATTTTGGGGCTAAGCAGCTGAAAACTAACTAGCAGCTTCTGTATTACAGATCCCTTCTCATCATCCATCTACCTTCCACTTCCAGATGTTGGTGTTGTTGTAACAGTTCCTAGCTGTCTGTAGTTCCAGAGCTCTTGGAAGATAGAATTAGATATGCCACATGTAAAATACACAGTGGGAAATACTTCATAGGAAAACATCATAAAGTGTATTGCTGGGATAAGTAGAATCCATTACTAGTGCTAAGTTCATCTAGTTGTTTTGACTTTTATGTGACTACCATAAAAACATCAAACTACATATGAGGCTGGCTCGCTTGTGGTTTGTGTTTTCTTTGGGCCACTACTGTCATGGATTCTCCATCACCTCAGCATTTTTTTAGTCCGTTTTCTAGCCAGTCATCTCTTCACTGTCTAGTCTGTGGACCCTTCCATCTAGCTTATAATAATAGCCAAATAATGAACTGTACCTGTGGAACTCTACTGGATCCAAGCTTAGTTCGTACTACTCTCCCCCTAGTTCCCAACATCCAGCAAAAACAGGCTTTTCCATTCATCTCTCAGTTTCTTTCTGCAGTTCTTCCATTAAACATCCTCTTTCATTCGGGAAGAGTTACATATTTTATTCCTTGACTTTAGTTTCATCCTATTTTTCTTTTAAAATCTACTTTGCCTTTTACCAATACACATATTCCTGCTTTTATTCTTTTCTCCTTACAGCTTACCACTAATTAGTATTATATAGCCGCACATGTATAGGTGATTGTGTCTGCCCCAAATCCTCCAAAGGTTAGGCAATGCTGTTTGTTTACAACTGTACAGTTAGTTTATACCCTTCGTGGTCTCTTATGTAGTTTGTGTTCAGTAGTCAACAATTTCCTCTAACTTCACACTGTAGCCTCAGAGTCCTCTGTGATCTCATCCTCAACACAGACTTCATTTATCCTCTTTGTTGTTCATTCCATTGCGTGAGCCCCTCATTCCTCACATAGGTGAAGCTCACCTAACCTACTAAATCTTGATTCTCTGTTGCAACTCTAAAATATATTTACCCCCAGATCAGACTCATAATTTCTATATTTCTAAAAAGGGCTTCTTCAGTGAGTGTTCGTTCTAAACAGAATATCTAACCTCCAGCCTGACTCTATTTCTCTTTCGACTTTTTGTCACTGAATGAAACTATGTTGTAAATCTGTGGCTCTCTGTTCATTTGCCATCTGTCTTTTCTCTTGAATGTGATCTTCGTGCTGGGAGAAATCTGTCTCACTTGCTATCGCACTGCCAGTGCCTGGAATACAGTTGTGTCTACTAACTTTTTGTTGAATAAATAGAAATTGTGCTCACAGATATTAGAATGCAATGACTCAAAATGTAAACAATCTGTGTCAGTTCAAAGGCAGAGGTTGAGGTGAACACAAGAGGCATCTCGTGCTTTGTAAAATGGTGAAATAAAAGCAGTGTTGCTGAACTATAGAGGATGGAACTTGGGATCCTTATCTCATATAACTCACCCCAAACCACACACTATTTATGGGTTTCCCAAAGAAAAACATTTCAAATTGCTTCATGTAGAGACACTGTGTCTTCTAGTGGCTGCCAATTCTTTCTCCAATGAGTTAATTACCAACTCCGAATCTGTGCTAAAGTACACCTAACTTAGAACTCTATGGTTCTTTTTGTTCAAGCACTAGCTTCAAGAGTATCAATAAAGGAAAACATTGTAGTGTCCAATTCCAGGAGGAGCACAATGCAGAAACAACATAGTGCTAAAGAGCCAAAGATAACATCCTTAGCCTGGGTCAGAAATCTCATGCCAAATTCCTATACTCTCTATGATAAATCAAGGGCAAGAAGAAGGTTAGGACCAAGGAACTGGGTGAATCAATCAATAAAAAAACTCCACAGAACAACATGGTTCCAGAGGACAACCGATAGACAGTAACTGCTCTATAGCAGTGGCCATGCTATTTGTTCTTTGTGCGATGCTTAATATCACAAAATAGGTTAGATGATGCCAAATGCACGGGAATCCTTTATCCATGGTACATGTAAGCTGCCTGTTAAGGTAAGGGGTACTGAACAAGCACCAAGAGAGTGGGAACAGCTATTATTCCCTGACTCCTTTACATAAGTAATATACTTAGAGCTCTCCCAAGGTGTCTGGAGGTGAAGGCTGGCTCTAGCTACTAAGGCCTGGCATATTTTGACTGTTGTGATGAGTGTGGGTGACTCTAGCAGCAAAAGTCATCATTCCTTCTTTATGAGTCTTCAGGGAGGAAATTCATTTCCTCTAAAACACACTGGCATGGACCTAAATGAGACATTAAAGGTCTCTTAGTCCAACTCCACTGTTCAGAGATAAGAAATGAGTCCCTTGAGTGGGAAGCCTCTTTTGGATGAAAGAACATATTTTCCCAATTGTCTTAGTAGGGCCTTTGTCTGTAGAATGAAAAGAAGGTTGTCTGAGGGCAAACTCTTTAAACTTATAATATATTTAGTTCACAGTAAAGATTTTAGGCATCCTTAGTTATGACAACAGTTCAACAACAAAGCATTATAAACTTCACTGTGTGATTAGGCACAAAGAGTATAAGTGAGACAGAAATACTGTGTAAAACCACACAGATACACAAACAGATTAAAGAGGCATACCCAATTGCTTTGTAGACATAGATAGGCACACATTAACAGGAATGAGTAATAAGAGCACATGGAAAGTCTCACAAATTGTTTTTCTAAGCATTATGCTCTTTGGTATGGATTTTAGATATGCTAATTTCATGCAATATCACCTTGATCTAATAATAGTTGCTATTTTGTGGTTTGCTATTGTTCTGTCTTGATGGAATCTTGTGAGAACCAGATAGATTGTCAAAGAACTTGATTTAGAAATCAAGATGCATGCAATTTTGAATATAGTATCATGAGGGGTCTCTTTAAAAGCCTATGATCTAGAGGTTTTTCAACTTTGGCTGATGCTGTTACCAACTTTGCCCTGTTATGGGCACATCGGCCCCAGTAAGGGTACTTGAGGATTTCTAGCTATATGAATCTCAATCCAGCACCACTCTGCTTTCAGAGAAAGCCAATATCACAATCCTTTAGATTCCTACTGTTCTGGAATGAAAATACACTACTTACCTGTGAGGGAAAATAATTGCTGACGTCATTCTCACTTTGCAACAAACACAGCCTGCTCGGGTTATCTGCTCAAATTTGGTGTCTTTAGATTTCAGTGTAGAAATCAGTCAAACAATTTTTTTTTTTTTTTTATAAAACTAACTCTCTTAGCACAGCTCACTGGGCCCAAGAATTCCAATGCGTGGCTTTCGTTAGGCATCTCATTTCCCCCTTGCCCTGCTAGAAACAAATGATATTTTCTGCCCTTCCCTGGGAGGTGAGAAAGAACCATCAGGACTTCCACTTCCTACGTTCACAAAGTAGAAATTTTAACCTGAAAATCTTAGTCAACAGACAAGCATGATGAATAAAATAAAGACAAATTTCAGATGACTATTATGTATTTGGGTACAAATCTGCTCTCTTATCCTGCAGTTCTGGCTTTGTTGTACACTGAACTTGGTAACCATGTGGTCCTGGGAGGTGTCATTCATCTCTCTAATTAGCCCTAAAGAAAGCACTTGTTTCAAATTAGGAGCAACAACATCTCTGAGAAGGACATAATAGCACTAACAGTGGCAACTTGCTTAAGTAATGGGCCCTTTAATGCTGCTTTTTTAATGAGAGAGACTGCAGTCCTTTTACTCAGTCGGCTTTTCACATTTCATCAGCATCCAGATCTTCATCACCTCAAGACATAGTTATCCTCAGCATCATCTTTGGCAAGGAGACAGGGCAGACCTTGGTTGGCTGCACTTAAAACCAAACCATGACAATATATTAATCACAGCCTTGATCCTAATCCAGGACCATTTGCACTTCATGTTTCCTTGAGGGTGTACAAGTCTTGAAATTAGTTTCTGTAAGCAGCATTCTGAATGCTGGCAAAAGGCCAGCTAGATTGACATAAGTTTGATGAAAATGTCAGAGACAGTGAGAGGGAGGGTGAGTTTACTCCATGGAGACAGTGTGCTGTCCTTTGCTGTTTGGATGATTTGGCTGAGGTTGTCCCGCCCCCCAGTATAGATTAAAAGTCTCAGCAGTTGGCTTCCAGGTGAAAGGAAATCTCCTGGCTCCACCTCCTCAGCTTCCACTCTTATTACTTTAGCTTTCTAAAAAGGAGTTCTGTTCTCCTCACAGTTAAGCTGTGGTCATTATTACTTTCTTTACCTGAATTTATTTACTGTCAGTTACCTGTCACATGAATCAAACACTTTGTGAAAACACAAAAGTGTTCACAAATAATATCTATCTGTAGATAGATAGATAGAAAAATAGATAGATAGATAGATAGATAGATAGATAGATAGATAGATAGATAGATAGATAGATGATAGAATGGATATATCCCATTTTTTTGGTCAACTCACTTCCATTTTTGCACCAAACTCTACTGCCATACTTTGTGGTTCTGCACCTGTATTATCAATCACTAGGATAATAATAATAATAATAATAATAATAATAATAATAATAATAATAATAATAAAGCATGTGCCCCTGGCAGAGAATCAGTAACCTAATTTTCATTCTTGGATCATGAGCTATAATAATACTATGGACTTCTGATGGTTCTTTCCCATGTCATAGAAGGATATTGTCAAAAAATAAAACTAAATAAAGTACGAACCACACAGTGCTGATTCAGAGAAGAAGGAAGTAATGAGACCACACCCTTCAGGTTCCCACAGTTAGCAGGGACTAAAGATAGCTATACTTCTGAAGCCTCTGAATAAAACCTCTCTGTCTCTCTCTCTTTCCCTCCATGCCTTCCTCTATCTTTTCTTATTCCTCTCTTTCTCTAATTTTCCTTTTTTTTTGGATTTGCTGAGGCCAGTAAGAGTTGGACTCTTGTCATTCTAAATAAACATAGGACCTTTCTTCTTTGTCTTTTATTGTTTCATATTAAGCGATCTTTAACTGATACTTAAAACACTGACAAAAATAAAATTAATATGAGTTATAAATTAGAGCTGATACACTAAGTGGAATGTTAGAAAAGCTACCTGTGAATACAAAGATGATGGTGATGATGGGACAGGGCTGGGATATGAACTGTAAGTTTTGGAGAAAGTTCCTAAACAATGCTATAGGTATTTTCCTTTACAGCACACAACTCTTCCTCAATTTTTTTTCTGCAATTGTCTTGAATTGTCAATGTAATTGCCAAAATAAATTAATAAAATAGCTGTCTCTGTCTATGTAAAGCACCATTAACCTTAGAGAGACATTTTCTTTTAATATACTTGTTTCGAGACACAAGCAAGTGTGTCTTCATACTCAATTGTTTGTTATACATCTTAATGATTGATAATCAATCTTTTCTGATTATTAGAAACAACTCCCTTCATTAACTGTTGCCACAACAGAATATCATGGACATTGCTTCCTTGTTCTTTTCATTAATTAAGATACTCAAATAGAGTCCTAAATCCATATATCTTCTGCATCATAGTTATATAGACCTACATCTACTTATATTCTATATCATTCTACATCAATTTACATTCCTTAGTTTATACTGAACACTCAGTAGTTTCAGCTATGTAAAAAAAAAGAAAAGGAAAGAAAGAAAGGAAAAAAGAAAGAAAAAAGAAAGAAACATCAGTAGTGTGAAAATCCTAGAGGGGATAAAATTATGCTGTGGTTGAAAACACCAACTTACACAAGACACGTGCCATTTAAATTCCTCTTATGCTCCCTGATAATAAAACGACGTCAATCAGATAAGAGAGCCTGGCGAAGCTGTATTCCAAATGTGTAGTGTGAGTGATAACAGGACTACAAGGGAAAGGTTGCTATAACAATTATTTTTTTTGAAAACGCTAGGGTGCCCTTTTGCCAGGAATACTGTTCTTCCCAAGGGCCTGAATACATAAACATATGTCTGATGACATATGTAAAGAAGGATAGTGAAATTCATAGTCTCAGTTCTAAAGGGAAAACTGAGACGCAGGGTGAAAATACTGACCTAAGGGGGGAAAAAACAAACAACGCAGGCAAACAACAACAAAACCTGAATCTGATGAGAGACTCCAAGCTATGTTTGAAGGCTCCGAACTCCCAGCACAGTGAGTTCTGCTCTAGCCCTGCCCAACTCCTTTGTTTTGAGTTCTATGTATGGAACCCTCCGTTCCTCATTCCCTTTCTTTCAACTTGAAAGTGTAGTTGTGTGTGTGTGTGTGTGTGTGTGTGTGATTCTTAGCTGAATGTGTTTCTAGTTCACCTACCTTGAGCACCTCGAGTCACAGAAGGATTCAATTAGGTCTTGCCTTACAAGTCTATTCAGCTGGTAGCATTCAGGCTTCCCCCAAACACTCTTCAGTGCAGCTCCCCCTACCCTGTAGCTACAAATATTCTCCATTCCGCTGGTCCCCCACCCCCTGGGTCCCACTCACTAGCTCCTACAGATGCTTATGAAATAACCACTCTGAGGCTTAGAATTAATTACATACTCTTTGACCTATTAGCTCAGGTTTTATTTTTATTTTTATTTTGGTTTTTTTCAAGACAGGGTTTCTCTGTGGCTTTGGAGCCTATCCTTGAACTAGCTCTTGTAGACCAGGCTGGCCTCAAACTCACAGAGATTCGCCTGCCTCTGCCTCCCGAGTGCTGGGATTAAAGGCGTGCGCCACCTCCGCCCGGCTTAGTTCAGGTTTTTTAATAACTAACTCTTACATCTTAAATCAACCCATTTCTATTATTATATATTTTATCACAAGGCCTGGGGTTTGTTACCACTTGTTTCTTGGGCAGCTACATGGCATCGGCCTGACTCATGGCATCTTTTCCCTGCATTCAGTTTAGTCTTCCTTCCTAGCTATAGTCTGCCCTGCCATAGGCTAAAGCAGCCTCTTTATTAACCAACGGTAATAAAACAAATACATAGCAAATAGGAATCCCACATCACTACCCTGCCTACAGTTCTCACAAAAATGATTCCTGAATTTGTTCCCCTTAGAGAGGCCACGTGTGCCTTGGGGAATATAGGCCATGGCCACCTGCTTTCCTGAGTGGAACATCACTGTCTGACTTGGAGGACGAAGTGAAGAGCTTCCACGGAGGCTTTCTTCACTCCACAGACTTGATCTTTATGCAATAAATTTGTTTTTTAGAGGTAAATCCTTTTCCTAAAAATATTTTATCTCAGCCTGGAAAACCCTTTTAATTTTCAGTACCATCAAGATGTTTTTTTTAATGATGATGCATTTTTTTTTCTTTTTCCAAAGTGATTGGCTTTCATACACTTTGTTTTTCTTATTGTCCTTTAAAAGCCCAAGCTCCTGAATCAATAATATGAAACTGCATTATCTGTCCTAAACAATTATGTACAGAGAATAGGTCCACTTGCAATTTAACATGCCACTAAGAAGTATACTTAGGAGTTCAGTTGTTTGCCCCTTTTCCTCAATAGGATGAGGATGAAAGAAGCAATTTATGGATGAGAGGAAAAGTCCACGCACAAGGCGACAATACGGTAAACATTCTGTTCAGAGGCAGAAGCCTTATGCGTTTAGACTCATCAGAAAGAAACCACAATATTGCAAGATCAGGTGTATTGATTAAGTATACAGGCCACATAGACATTGAACCGTGCTAAAATAATCATATCTTAATTGCAGGATCATTCTTTATCATCCCAAATCTATAGCACAAATCACTGAATATAAGTATCTTCAGCATGAAGGGACTGACCTCTGTATTTACATCCATAGCTCTAATCTGCAGTGAACAACAGCATCTCATTGTCCAATATCACTGTGGCAAGTGGCCCATGGAGATGAATGTAAAATACAGTGGAATTAAAATATGAAAGACAGATGAAAATAAAATTGCTGACCCAGAATGTCAGACCTTGCTTGACAGTACATTTTCCTTGTAAAAGACAGTCATAGACCTGGAAATGGGTCATCTCACAAGCTGGCTTGTGGAGGGTGTTGAGAGGGACTTCTATGAGCTTGTGATTTGCTGTAAATTGCCTCTGCTACAACTGAGAAAATAAAAGGAGAAATGCTGGTACCCGAGCTACATTATCCACTCTTGTTCTAAATGCTTTGTATAAATTCTTCCCTAATAGCTAACCCTACATTTGCTAACACTTGCCCTAAATGAGCACCCAATACATGTTCATTTAACGGCTATATAATTGAACTAAGAAATCTACCTTGTTGGGCCCAGACAGAGAGTCATGGATCAAAGTAGCAGAAAACTATGAAGCTGGTAAAATATATAATTGAGCTCAATCAGCATCCAGAGGAAGTCATGGTGACTTGGAAGGAAAGAAAGAATTTTTGGGGCTCCTACAGATTGGTAAATTTGAGAAGGAACTTCATCCGAGCACTCGTATAAGAGCATATGCCTTTCAGAAGGCCTACTTGGAAGAGAGTGAACAGAAGAAATGTAAATGCATGACCACAGAGGGCAGAGAGGGAAGTGAGATGGATTTAGCCCAGGTAGAAGCACTTGATCTCAGGCAATGAGTAGGAAGGTCCCATATTATGGAGATAGCTGGGAACTGTGACTTACAGCTCTGAGTGGGCTATAATCACCCACTTGATTGAGTGAAAGGATTGGGGCATAATTGACTCATCTGAGATGCTCAGAAGGAATATATTTGATCGGGAGAATGAAGAGTTTAGTGGGAGCCAACTTTCTCCTTGGGCCCCAATACAAGCCCAAGTGATAACTTTACAAAAAGGCTGAATAAGAGGAATGAAATGGAGATAAAACTAAAGTTCCAGGTATGTGATTGTTGAACAGAACAAAGGTCATATATGAAATCACTGTCTTTCTAACATTCTCTCAAAATAATAGCTTTTATAAATATAAAGAATATTAGAGGATTTCTTAGAACTCTTCTGTTTCTCAATGAAGTGAACTGTTATGCCAGAGGTAGAAATTTGTTAAAGACTGCACAGGCAAGGAAAATCAGGGGATGAAAAGAAAAGTAAGGAGATAGAAAAGAGGAGTCAGGAGAAAGTAATGAAGGGATGGAAAAAGAGAGGGGATGAGAGATCTTCTACACAAATGAAATGTAGTCCCGTCTGAATATTTCACCGGTTCTAACCATGCTGTAGAGATGACACAACACCAAATAAGGAACAGCCTACTTTCAGTGTGGACAGCTCCTCTGGTTTATAAAAGATCACATGATACCTATGGGGCACTATGGGAACAGTGTTGATCACGATTAATTATTGTCTATAAAAATTGTTGTCACTGTTATGATATTAATTAGGCTAATGAAGCATTAATATGGATTGAAAATGTGGCACTAGACACACTCTAATTCTAAGAATCAATATCTCATTAACAAGTCATTGCTGCATCTATGAGCATCATTAAATTAATCTCACACTACAAAAAAGCAATATTCCAAATACTGAGAAAAGGTCCGCTTCACAAAATGCACAAGCTTTCTTATTTTTTGATAGGAATAAGCATTACACACATAGGAATTGTGGAAGTAGCCTGGTCCTTTGTTTGTTTAGACTCCAACAAGCTAAACATGACTCATTTCTTTCCTAATCTTTGTGATCCTAGAGATATTTGAATTGTTTAATCACTATAATTTAGTATTATACAGAATAAATAAATAAAATGACAAAATAAGGCCCTGTCATAGCTAAAGAATGATGGGGTGCTCCAAGAACATAAAATCTTAGAACAAATCAGGTTAAAAATCACAGCAAAACTGACAAGCTAGATTTGTATTCTTTTCCAGTTTCGGTGTGAGGACAGCCCCAGCAGGAGCCTTCCACTAGGTCATATTATCGATTACTGGGCCACTAGGCTGCTGGAAAGGTCCATGGCCAGAGGCTTACTGACAGATTGTCCATCACTGTAATTCCAAAAATGCCTAATGGAAGAGTGTCAGCCTTTGCAACCCAAGGATCAAAGGATTAATAAAACTCTCAAACTCATATCTCACACGTATTTTTCACCCTAAAATAAAATTAATCCAAAGCCTGTATTCATCAAATTGATTTTTCTGTGTATTAATGTCAGAATTTACAGATTTTCTTTCAAGGTCTTCAAAAGTCCCTTAATGTCATGATAAATAATATACTCACAGGTTAATTTACAGACAAAAAAGTTCAGAGTTTCTTTTTGAGCTCTTATTTGAACAACAGATCTATAGGTTATTTTCAGGGTTAGAAAAAGTTTTAGAATTATTTCCCTCTCCAAAACTAAATGGGAAGATGGGAATTTATTGAATCTAGGTTATTTATAATTAAAGTTGAACAGGAACAATTTGTATTATTCAAATATTTATGCTGACATTGATTTCATAATATGTTGAAATCATTGTAATATATAAAGCAAGTACTAGAAACACATTAATATCAAAATAATTTTTATGTGTTAGCTCTCTTTTTCAAGGAACCTGGAAATTCCTGACTACAGATTTAAACTGAGTTCATTTCATCCTTTCAGAGATCTGGGTCTAACACTGCTCTTACAAACAAATGTTTCTGTTTAATTAGATGTATTCTAGTGCTGTGTGTTGGTCTGTCTCTGTAAGTGACCTTTTGAGGAATGTGTAGGTTTATAGTGTTTCTACTTCTCCATGTAGAAGAACAAAGTTGATAAACAGGGGCAAAGGAACTTCTCTTTACCAGATGGCCTTAACCTCAGATCTCAGGGATTCCTCTGCTCATTAAAGGTCTTTGCTGTTTTTCAAAACCTCATGGAACATTACAGTAATTTTTGCATTACTATGATTTTAGTGGGTGAAAGGGCAACTGTTTTATTTTCCTAACTTCTCAAGTTTCTCTATGTAGTTCATGGGATGGAGGCTGCATATTGTAGAAAGCAAGGAACGTTTCCCTAGCCTGCTTCTTAGATGTCAGTCTTCCTCTTCAAAATATAGATTTTTCTGACCTCGTGCAAGTTATATAATTTATTTGTAGTCAGTTCTCTTAGTGTTTTATTATCTGTGATATCTATTAAAATGGATATTTTCTGTAAATGTGATGCTGAGGAAATGATAAGAGAACTGTCAGCATGTGATCGGGCTGGATGGTATCATTGTCTTCATACTCCCTCTTTCCCTTAGGTGCTTTTCTGTCCCCAGTAATCCCTTTCTGATTTCATGTCCACGGTTTCATTCCCATTGCCCCCTTAAAATGTCCTTTTCCTCTCTTTTGTGCTCTTTCTTGTTTTCTGGTTTCTAACCCCACTTACTCTCACTAAAATAGATACTTTTTTTTAAAAAATTATCAGATTTTTATGATGTTGTTGTTTTAATCCTTTTAACACTTTATTTATTTATTGTGTGTGCATGTGTGCACACACAGATGTAATGAAAGAAGACAGTGTGCAGGAGTGTGTTGTTCGTTTCTGTCACATAGATTTCCATGATCAAACTCAGACCCTCATGCCTGGCAGCAGCCGTATTTACCCACTGAGTCATCCCAACAACCCCTTTTTGTTCATCTTTAAAGACAAGTTACTTTAAATTTTGTGTATGCATGTGTAAGTTCAGGTGCCTTGTGGAGGCCAGAAGTGTTGTGTGCCTTACATCTAGAGTTACAGGTGGTTGGCAGTCACCTGATATGGGTTCTGTGTCCTCTCAAGAGCAGTATGTGTTCTTAACCACTGAATCACATCCTCAGACATATTATTTGGTAGTTTTAAAGTCTCAAATGCATACCTGTACAAAAATAGCCTTAGATAACATCGTACCATGTACAATAAATACCATAACAAAAAATTTAAATTCTTGGTATATAATGAAAAATTCATGTTACTTTTATTCGTATTTTAAAGCTTCCATGGAATCAAATCATTCATTTAGTTTACTAATATGTAAGTAGAAAATATTTTTTTCTAGATATCTAATCCTAATCAAGCTCAGACATGAGTCAGTCTATCCCCTGTCATGCTTAACAGTGAAGAAGAGGTCAGGAGAGCTCCTCATGGAGACACTCTCTCATGATCTTATGTCATTTTTTTTTCAATGCAAGTAAAAAACTAAAGAAGTTACCTTTGCTCTATTAGTTTGCTCTCAAAAGTATATTTTCCCCAAGTCCTTGACTTAGATGCACAGTACAGATAGTGATTTTTAAGTGGCAAAAACTAATCTCCCAGCAGGTGCTCTATTTTAAGCTTTCTGATTCTCAATGTTTTCATTGAGATCAACCATGCTAGGTGTTACACAGACACATTAAGATGCATGAAACAAATGAGGATAGAAAAAAATGCATGTGGTCGTTCTTACAGAGTAATTTCAATACTGTGGTTACTATTTCAATTATTGGTAGTAAGTATTTAGCAGACATCTGTTAACACTTGAGTTGGAGGCGGCCTTGTTCTCTCACAGCTGGAGATCAGAAATAATGATCTCTGAATACGAAATTTACCTTTGAAGTACATTTTGTACTCAAACATTCTGAGGCATTTCTCACACTTCCTAATTATTCTGGACTGGAGACATAGGTTGTTACAGTAGAAGGAGTTGCACTCAAGGTCGTGCTATTTCTCAGATCTGTTTCTCTTCTAATTAGCAGCAAGATTTCTGAATGACTCTTAAATTCCCAGGGTGGAGCATGTTTTGAGCATAAAATAAAAGGAGAGAGAAGCTGGATAGATATGCATCCCTGACAAAACAATACTGTTGCTTCCTCACTGAAAAAGAAGTCAGGGACATGAGTATGTAAAAATTCAACCCCCCTTTAAGTCGATCCTGCTCTATAAGCCTGGAGACTTCAACATTTCTTCTGTTTTGTTTCTTTTGTGAATTGAACTTTAACAAAATAGCAGATCAATGGAAGTGTCTTTCTGAAGTTATTCAAGCCAAGCCTCTTGTTGCCTAAGTAAGCAATGGGTTCTAGAAGTATTTATATACTGTCCATTTTTTTCTCTAGTTTGTTCCTTCTTTTCATCCATCCATCAAATATGATATGGATTAACTATGTGGGAACTACAAGACACAGAAGGAAATTATATGCATTCCCAGCCTTTAAGAAACCACACAACTGGGGATTTAGGAGGTGCATCAGAGTCAGCATAAATTATCCACAGTTTAATTTCACTGACAAGGTGTAAAATATAATAGCAACAGTATAAGGACTATTTTACTTTGTGGGAAATCTAGAAAGATTTAAGTCTTAAGAGACTCCTGTATCCAGATGAATGTGAAAAGCCACATCTGATCCACGAGAATTGTTAGCCCATGTGCCTGCCGCAATCAATCTCCCTGACTCAGAACATCACTGACTGAGTTTTCCTTCAGAAAGAAAGCCTGAGACATGTTTTTATATTAATTTTCCCTTTTATTGAAAATAGATTCTTTTCTCATACAGTATTTTCTGATTACAGTTTCCTCTTCATCTGTTATTTCTAGTTCTTCCTCACCTCCCCTCCTATCCAGATCCACTACTCCCTTTCTGTCTCTCATTAGAAAAGAACAGACTTCTAAGAGATAACAACAAAACATAACAAAATAAAACTTGAAAAGAGAAAACAAAAGCCATCACATCAAAAGTGGGCAAAGCAAACCAACAGAAGCAAAAGAGGCCCAAGAGCAGGCACAAAAGTCAGACACCCACTCATTCACATACTCAGGAGTCCCATAAAATTACTAAACTGAAAGTTATAATAAATACATAGGGATGCATTGCAGATCTGGGTCAGCCCTGTGCTCGTTACTTCAGTCTTTCTGAGTTCATGCGAGTCTTGCTGGATTGTTTTAAAGAGCCTTGTTTTCCTGGTGTTCTCTGTACCTCTGGCTCTTATACTTTTTCTGCTTCCTTTTCTGTGCAGTTCCCTGAGCTCTGAGAGGAAAGATTTGGTGGAGACAGCCCATTCAGAGTTGTGTGTTCCAAGGTCTCTCTGTCTACACAATGACTGCTGTGGGTATCTATATTTGTTCCCATCTGTTGTAGGAGGAAGTTTTTCTGACTTTGGCTCAATAAGGCACTGATCTAAAATACAGCAGAATAGCATTAGGGGTCATTTTATCATTACTTTTTTTTTTTGCCCAGTAGTAGTTCATTTTGCCTTAGGTCTCTGCTCTGTCTAGTCTCTGGTTCTTGGTCACTCAAGAAGTGTAATATATGGTTTGTGTCTCATGGGTGGACCTTAAGTCAAATCAGACATTGGTTGATTGCCTCCATAAGCTTTGTGCTGCCATTGTCCTAACATGTTTGGCAGTCAGGACAGCATTATACATCAAAGATTTTTATGTCTGGCTTGGTGTTTAAGTTTCTCTATTGGTAGCTTGTAGAGTACCTTCCATTACCAAAGATAAGATGGGGCCGAAGGGTCTATAGAAGTACAAGCTCAATTTCTCCAGGCTTAATGACTTGTGTAGGTGTTGTCTTCAACAATAGAACCTTGCTGTCAGTTTCCATCCTATCCCTCAAATACCCCTCAATTCTAACTATCTCTGTGAATGAAGAAATCAAACAAGCCATACAAAAACACTTGGAGACAAAGGAAAGTGATTACATAAGGTATTGATACTTAGCAGCTATAGCTAAAGCAGATAGACTAGAAACTAGAAAACAAAGACAAAATTAAACCTGAAGATACTACATGGAGAAGTAAATTAAAAACCAAAATAGAAAGCAACCAAAAGGAGATCAGGAAAGCAATAAAAAATGTCAACAAGACTAAGAGTTGCATTACAGAACACACACACACATAATTAAAGAATATATGATATATAATTATAATTAATTATAGATATATATGTATATATCATATAATTGAGGAAAAGAAATGAATAAATTTGAGAAAGAACAAGAGAGTGGTGTGCATGGAAAGGTTGGATAAAGGAAAGGGAAGGTGATGATAATTTAAAGAAAACCTTAAAAATAATGTATATGGCATGGTAAAAATGGGGTCTACTTGGGTCAGAAAGATGCAAGCAGAACAGTGGCAGGGAGCTGGGCAATGGGACAGGAAACAGCTTGAACATACCATAAAAAATCTATTGCTTTGTATGTTAATTTTAAAACAATCCAATCAAAATAAGAATTTATCTTGTTAAAGTAAACTATTTTGTCCAGACACTTTCCCAATATTAATTGCTCTCTGAAAGATAAGGTGATTCATTTTTAAGCAATTATAGAGTTTCAGAATTTCAGTTAGAAGGCAACTTAGGATTTTTTTTCATTTCAAAGATAAAAGATGGCCAATTTGAGGTTCAGTGACCTTCACACTGCCAGTGATAGGGCTCTGTCTAGAAGTCAAGATGATAATCTTAGCAGCAGGTATGTGTTTAATTAGGTTTTCATTCCCAAGGGGAGAGTCTGTTTTATTTAGTTACTAGGACAGGAGAATGATAACAAGAATCTGATATTAATCTGCCAACACAGACAAAACAATCACATATCAAAGTATGAGCCCTGAACCCCTTAGCCTAATAGTAGGGGTCAAGTTCAGATTATTAGTATATTACACAAATTCTGATAAGACAAATTATTCATTAGATTTGAATCAGAATTTGTTATCCACAAACTTCAAAAAACACTGAAACTGGACAAATTGGTGAGGAAATAATTATAAATTAGTATCTCAAAGGGATTTCATATGATGTAAAATAGACATAGCCAGTACTCAAAGAGCAATACAAAAAGAGAATGCAGTCGGGCTGTGGTGGTGCACACCTTTAATCCAGCACTCAGGAGGCAGAGGAAGGCGGATCTCTGGAAATTTGAGGCCAGCCTGGTTTACAAGAGCTAGTTCCAGGACAGGCTACAAAGCTACAGAGAAACCCTGTCTCAAACAAACCAAAAGAAAGAAAGAGGGAGAGAGAGAGAAAGAGAGAGAGAAGGAAGAAGGGAGGGATGGAGGGAAGGAGGGAGGGAAGAAGGAAAGAAGAATGTTCAAAATTCTGATGGCTCAGTGGCTAACAGTATCTGCTATGCAAACTTGAAAACTTGAGTTCAAGTCCCTGGAACTCATGTAGAAAGATAGATAGATAGAAAGAAAGAAAGAAAGAAAGAAAGAAAGAAAGAAAGAAAGAAAGAAAGAAAGAAAGAAAGAAAGAAAGAAAGAAAGAAAGAAAGAAAGAAAGAAGAAAGAAATCCTCTGGGATACCACTAGAATTATGAAGGATGGGAAACCACCTCACAATGCACCTAGAGACTTTTCAGAGTGATTGCCTTTCTTTGCTCATGCCCCCTTCTCTGTCACCATGCAAACATGTAGACTCTAACCATGAATGTGAATGTACCCTACAGCTAACCCACAGATACACTTTATGATACCAGAATTAACTGGGAAAGTACATGTAGACTCTAACCATGAATGTGAATGTACCCTACAGCTAACCCACAGATACACTTTATGGTACCAGAGTTAACTGGGAAAGTACAGTCTGTCTCGTGCTGGGATGGACACTAAAACACGGGGATGTGTGAACTGAGTGGCAGGCAATACATGTTAACTTGTATGTTTGCAGATAGGCTAGAAATGGAGATTTTGACTGTAAATACATCCTCTAATCAAGTAGCTATTACTCATAAAAGGGGGTCATCATAACAGATTAAGGTTAATTCAATTCAAGAGAGAAAATGTTCAGAAACCTGGAATTATCTGAACAATTACCCCAGTTATCCCCTGGCTAGTCACATCTTCAGGAAAGTTACCTAAGAACATTCATCTATTTTTTAATGGTATCACTCAAAAGTAATTTCTTTAAAAAAAATACAAGCACAATCCAAAAGTGCTAGAGATGAAAGACAGGATTAATTGAGAAGTCAGGAAATAATCCCACATGTACCTGCTGAGTTATGCCTGACATCAAAGGCAATTTGCAACCTGGAAGGGAGTCTAGTAGAATGGGAAGCTTGCCAGGAGGTGATCAGTTGTCACAAACTCATGCAGTTATGACACAAGGAAGATTCCCAATTTGAAAGAAAGATTGCTGGATTTCAATCACACCACAAAACATGAATTTAGAGATAAAAGTGAGAGATAGAGTCTTCCCAAGGAAGGAGCACACCAATTGGTAATCCAATACGAAGTGCATAACCTTAAAACCATATGTAGAAGAAACATTATATAGGCTCTGCAGAAGGTACTTAGATATTTAGGAATATATATGTATTTATTTGTGTACATGTGTCTGTGTGAGACAACAATTAGTGAAAAAAGAGACAATGAATTTGAATGAGAGCAAAGAGTAATGTATGAGACTCCTTGGAGGAAGGGAAAGGGACAATAATGTAATTATATTAGATCTCAAAAAACTAAAATAAAGTAACAATTTTTAACTGAGGTTAAAAATGAAAGACTTCCTCTCTATGCCTTTTTCCTGGTTCTAGGACTTGTAATAAGGATGTTTGCATCAAATAGAAATGAGTGTTCTGAGAGGTTGTCTTTGAAGAGGAAGAAGTCCAATCAGGTTCCTTCTTCAGGAGAAAATATCTAAACTTTTGCTTGCTTGTAAAAACATCTTCAGATTTCATGGTGACCAAAATATGGTGCATTCTTTCTAAGCCCCACTTATACTTTTGGGTTATATGGGTTATGTACTTTCCCTTGCCCGCACTCTCCATTCTTATGGTCCTCACATTTTACACCAAATTAAAACAAGGAATTCATTTGTTCCTGAAAGGAAGAGATTTTCTTTATGTTAAAGAATTGAGAAAATATCATACTAAAAGACACAGTGAGAAGATATGAAAAGGTTAAATTTTCACAGAGTCATTAAAGGTACACACTCAATGCATACACATGTATATTTAGCATGGAAAAGTGGTGACTTAGAATTTATGTTACACCATTACTGCTCTATTCAATTAAATAAATTTGCACTGAGATGACTTTCTTGTGTTCTTAATTAGGCTCAACAACATGGGAAAATATATATCTATATCCATATCATATATATATATATATATACATATATAAATACACTATGCTTTTGGGGTTGATATATTTGAAGAGTGTCTTCAAGAAAGAAAAGGGTGGGATTTGGATACATATGAACATAATTAAATAATCATGAGTAAAATTATCAAAAGTTGTACAGACATTGAGCAGTTTTCATCACAAAAATGAGCTGCTTGGGATGGTTATTTAAATATAGATCCTCACAGTCCTTCATAAGCCTAATAAACCAATTTCTCTAGGCATGCACTCAAGAATTTGCATAAAATCACAATATTCTTCTTTGAATTTCCCTCTGAAGATAATGAATAAAACCTAAACCTTCCAGGACTGTCATATTATGTGTCTGGAAAATAACATCAGCTGGGTCCTATCTGGCTTATTTGTCTATGCTTGGAGGGAAATGTGAAGATTAAGAAACGGCAGATAGAAAAGACATAGATACAAAAGAGAAAGAGAGAGACAGAGACAGACAGACAGACAGAGACACACAGAGAGAGAGAGAGAGAAAGACAGAGAGAGGATAGAGTCCAGAGGGCTACCCAGTGAATACTGCCTATGCTTATTTCTCATAGGTTTTATTTGATCCAATTCAAAGAGGAGGGGGAAGACAAAAGACTTCTTTACCAAGATGCAAAGAACAAACAAAATAATCACCTCTCAATACCCAAATCATCAAATAACCACACCCTAGGTCAAAACACACCTTGTAGTCACACCTTGGGTCAAACCTCCTGTCATAACCTTGAAAGAGCAAGAATAGGCCTGAACTCTCTGACCTTTGGTCAAGGTGGAATGAATCCACATCCCGGGCTCCCACTTATGACCCAGGATGTGTCATATTTTCCAGCACCTATTTCCTTTGCAAGTATTGTGACTTATCCATCCCTGGTCTTCTATTCTTGCCCCCCGCTCCACATATCTTGCTTCTTAATTAGCCTTCAGTTAACATTCTTTGGGGTGCTCACATGACACATGTTCCCAGCATTGTATTGGCTTAGTCACCATGTTTCTGCTCTGGACATTTCCTTAGATGTTCCAACTCCTGGAGTCACCCTACTACCAACACCACTTTGCATCTCACTAATCTGTATTATTCTATTCATAATGTTATTAACTTGATATTGCTATTCTAAAAATTACTACAAACATCTCAGTTTATGGCTGCATAATGGACTGTCTTACAATTCTGTGGACCAAAGTTCAAGTACCTTATTCAGCTAGGAGCAATAAAATCAATGGGCAAGCATGGTGTATTTTCTTCCAAGGCTTTAGAGGAGACTCCAGTAATTTTAATTTCTCATAGTCATCTGTAGTCATTAGATCTTGACCCCTTTCCTACACCTTAAAAGTCAGCAATATAAGTTAATCTTTATCTACCTCATGGTAGTCATTAAATTTCTGAGGTTTTAAATGGACTCAAGATCTTCGTGCGAATTTCTTTCACTTTCAAACTTTTTAACTTTACTGGCAGCTATAGTCGTCTATTTATTATAGAAA
Organism: Alexandromys fortis; assembly: GCF_014885135.2. Taxonomy (NCBI): domain Eukaryota; kingdom Metazoa; phylum Chordata; class Mammalia; order Rodentia; family Cricetidae; genus Alexandromys; species Alexandromys fortis. The sequence goes on along the minus strand of NW_026067896.1, from coordinate 16,459,379 downwards.
GTAACAAAGTCACAGACTAAAGTTACTGGGATATGGAGATCTCTGGGGGCATTATCATACCTACAATAAGTTCTTAAGATTATCTACCACTTAAGTGCTTATCTCTTCATTTAGCACTCTACTAAAATAAAAATTTACCACTGATTTTGCATGTCTAGAAAGGAGTAGCTTTCCAGCAAGTATTGAGTGAGTGAGAGAAAAACTGAAAAATTATAAATATGAGATTATATATAATTTTATGATTTAAACCATTATAGCAGCAGTTAGTTCAATTATTGTGCCCAAGAGCATGTAGCTAGTCTAATTTTTAGCCAGTTAAAATCCCTCACTACAACTATGTTGCATAACGGTCACTTAATGTATTTATAATATTTTATAGATGTGACTTGCCTATACTGGAAATTTTCTATTATAGAAATTGATTTGGGTCAAATAAAATTTCTTTTATTTCCATTGAGAGTGCTTTCTTTCTTCCACTGTTACATGGAGACCGAGAACATACTGTTCTATAGTATGCTGTAACTGTTGAAAGATAAATGATTCCAGAGGGCAAGTAGGAGACAGTAATGACCCAAGCTGGAGCAATGGAGTGGAGAAGGGTGCATGTACATTAGAGGAAACATGCTTAACTGAAAGGAAAAAGCTTAAAACTCTGAAGCTGATGTATAATATGAATTTAGACATTCATGCCAATGCTGAAAATAATGTATGGCTAAAAATTGTTTTGTTCTAAGGTATAACAGAATGGTGGTCCTCCATGGCAACTAATTTCTCCAGCCCCTAAGCAAGCATGGGAGTGTGTGTGCACGTGCATGCACACACACACACGTACACACACACACACGTACACACACACACACGCACGCACACACATGGGGGGTTGAAGACAGTTTAAAAAATCACAGCTATGATTCAAGAGGACAATTTACAACACTGACACTTACTGATATGGACAGAACACCAGCTTTCTTATGTAGAAATATTCCAATTTTGGCGAAAGAAGAGTGGTTGAGCAGACAAAAGCAAGAGGCTAATGTAGGAACGTTGGTAAAGTATTATGGAGATAAAATCAAATTTTGACACTGCCAAAGATGTTCCTGTGTGAAGTGCCAAGCTGCCCAAGATAAGGGAACACAAAAAGCTAAGTTGTTATACCTCAGTAATTTCCCTGTTAAAGCAACCGTCAGTTCCGTGCACTTCTATTGCCACAGAAGTCTTCCTATGTCAACTTGGAAAAAGAAAATATACAATTTTCCTCATGGATGTTAAAAGGTAGTGGTCAAAGGAATACTTACTGAAATCATGCAGAAAGCAAAGAAAAACAAAACAGAACAAAGCCACTGAGTCTATAGTGGCCTATAAAGTTAATGCTACATCAAAATGAAAAAAAAAAAAAGAAAAAGAAATTAGTACAACCACTCTTTGGTTTTAAGAATAAGCACAAGTTTACATATCAAGGTAGATCGGTGAAGACACATTAGGCCCCGCCCCTAATTATCAGCTACAGACGTGTAAAGACTACTGAAAGAAGGAAAGTTAGTCTTTCTCAGAGATGAGCCCCCAGATCATTATCCAATCTCCAGAGGTCAGCCTTAGAAATACATGCAAGCAAACATACAACCAAACTTGGCAGATTGCATTCATATACTTATTATGCACACACATACACTCACGCATGCACACACACACATTTTCACACACATATACACATATATATAGAGAGTGTGTGTGTGTGTTTGAGAGAGAGAGACAGAGAGAGAGACAGAGAGAGAGCGATACTAAAAGTAAGAGGCCATAAAATTGAGACGGAGTGAGGTGGGGCAGGGACATGAGATTGGAGGAAGGAGGGGGGAAATGATGTAATTGTATTTTAATTAAATAAAAATTTTAAAAAATAAAATGAAGGAGTTGTAAAGATGGCTTGGTGCCTTAGAGCAGTTGCTTCTCTTTCCAGAGAACCTTGGGTTTGATTCTCAGGACTTACATGGTGGCTCACAGCTACCCATAACTCTAGTTTTAGGGACCTTATACCTTCTTCTGACCTCAACAGACACCAGACACACATACATAAATGCTGGCAAAACACTTATAAACTCTAACAAGCAAATAAACCCAGTATTTATTTTAGTCCATGTTCAAGAAAGTTACTGAGCATGTGTGTGCACAAAAGGAAATGTCGATGAAGCTACATCTTCTTCTTCTTAGCATCTTGTGTTAAAGGTATGAGTCTGGATTTTGGTGAAAATACCTTTTAACAGAATATACTTGAGTGCCTTCAGATTCCTCTACCCTGGGTCTGTTAGAATATTTCCAGCCCTGATCTGAACAGGAAGTCAAACTCAGTTCCTACAAGTTTCACAATGGCCATCAGGCTCTATATGTAATGGAGAAATCGTCTTGACTTTATAAATGGTTTAGCTAGCACCTGTCTATATTAAGTCTTTGGGAACGGCTGCTTTATGGATTTAAACTAATCCTTCACTAAAGTGCAAAACAGGACTATGGAAAGTCATTGTCTGGTCAGTTACCTGAGGAAGGGAAACTCCCTCCAGAATCAGTAGCCCAGAGCATCCACAATAAGAACCAGTTTGAGAACAGAATGGTCCATTAAGTACCAAAACCCAAGTAGGTTCAAGCTTCAGCACATAGTGAATTCCTAGCTGAGTCCAGTTTTGAACTTTTCTGAGACCTCAGTTACATATCAAGTCCTCCTGCTTGAGAAGGCTGCAGCATGTGTCACCATAGCCAAGAGACCCAAAGCTATCTAAGTCAGACAATGAATTCTCAACACTAATGTTGAGAGTGATAAAAGAATTAAGATGCTGTGGTTTGGAAGTCATACAAACATTTTTTTTAAATTAGAAATGTTCAAACTTCTTGTTTTAGGACACCTTTGTCTATTTATTTCATAAAATGAAAGCACTGCTCAGATATATAAACAAAAATAAAAAAATAAGATTTTTATAAAATTTTTGAGTAAACTACAAAAGCAAAAATATGAGGTCCTTCGTGTACTATTATTCAGGTTACTGAGTTTAGCTAACTAGATTTTTTAACTAACTAGATTTAAAAATATTGTTTCCTCCATAATATGTCAAGATTTTTTTTCCAAATTACAATTATGACTCATCGTCTAGTATCCATTTAAGAAAATTTTCTGAAAATCAATTTTTTCTGCAACAGATTCAAAATGAAAAAAGAATACATTATAATTTGACCTCCTTTAAGAATTCCTAAATAGTGGGAGAGCCGGTTGTTGGTTCCCAGCTGCCTGGCTAGCTTAGACCAGAAATAATCACACAGAAATGGTATTAGTTAAATCACTGCTTAGCCCATTAGCTCTAACTTCTTATTGGCTAACTCTTACATATTAATTTAACCCATTTCTATTAATCTGTATATGACTACAAGGTCATGGCCTACCAGCAAAGTTTCAGCATGTCTATCTCCAACAGCAGATCCATGGTGTCTCTTTCTCTCTGCCTTCCTTTTCCCAGCATTCAGTACAGTTTTCCCTGCCTACCTAACTAAGTTCTGCCCTATCAAAAGGCTGAGGCAGTTTTTTTAGTCATTAACCAATAAAAGCAATGCATCAAAAGAAAGCTCTCCCACACCATTTCCCCTTTTCTGTTTAAACAAAGAGGCAGGCTTTAACATAGTAAAATTATATATAACAAAACTGTTATCAAGCAGCAATTACAGTTATAATATTTATACCTACTTTATCTTTTGTCATAACTAAGGAAAACTATAATAACAACTATCTATTCTTTAACTCCATCAAAGACTCCAGAAAGACATAATATTACCTAAGTTAACAGAAAGTGCATTGTAGGAAACTTCCAAAACTCTAGAATTGACAGAGACATCTCACTGCCTGGATGGTACCCAAAGTTCTTCTATACTATTGGGACATCCACTTTTAGCCTACAGGCCCATAGCATCAGGGAGGCTTTTCCATGAAGCAGGACATTTCAAAGACAGTTCAGTCACTTTCTTGTGTATCCCGCAAAATGTCTCACAGACTCTTTTATGAAGCAGGAACCCTGAAGGATCATCTTACCTTCAGGCAAGCTCAGCAGTCATTTCTCTGTAGTTCCTGCATGTCCAGTAAAGCAGGACAGGCAAGAGCAGTTTCTTGCCCAAATGGTTAACCAACTCCTTAAGGAGCCTCTTTGATACCCATCTTCTTGAAGTAGCTTGGTGCTGTTAGGAGCAGATGTGTATCATTGTCATGAAAAAATCTTAATTTCTTAAACATTTTAAATACCATATTCTGAAGGTCTGTGAAAGATTTTAAGGATACCTATCAAACTGAAATATATCTCTATATATCTAGAAAATCTAACTAACATAACTACAAGCTTGACTAATACATTACATTTTTAAATGAACTACAAAATCACAATACCATAATCTAGAGCAGAAATATACATATAACAAGACTGACCTTAAATTTTTATCAATAAACCAAGTTCCATGTCAATGCAAATCTCTATGGCATAGCCCTCTTTAAATATAAATAAACAATATTTGGGAATATGGGCACAGTTCTGTCCAAACTTCCTCCTGTTGTTTATTGGGTGAAGTATTTTCTTTGTGGGGGTGTTTACAGCAACCTTTCAAGGGATTTTGTCCTATCAAACCATATTGGTCTGGAAGCAATCCAATGGTTCTCGTCTTCTGTGAAACAAAAGAAGAACCTCTTTTCCAAAACAACATATCCTTAGACTCAAATTGTGGAATCAAGATATATTTCTGTTGATTTAATTTAGCAGTCCATACAATGAAATGTCTCTATGTCTTCACAGTCAAAAAATTCAGAGATAACACAATAATATACATAATCCAGACTATATGAATTTTCCATTTTACGTGTTTTTTAACTCTATTACTTTTTAATATTTATTTGATTATCTTTACTCCTTTAATCTATGACTATTTGTACTCTGTCTCTTTAAAGACCTTACCTCCTTTTTCTAAAAACCATTTACTTCTTTTCCAACTCTCTATATTCTTTTTCTTCTCTCTCCCAAGCCTACGTACATTTATCCAACACTGTGACTTGTTTAGAGTTCTTTCATGTCTGAATCTGTCCTTATTTTTTATCTGTAATTCTCTACTGTCTTGAAAAGCTTTTAAAATGGTAAGCAGCGTGGCTGCAAGCTGCTCTGGATACTCTCTCCACTTCGAAAATGGTGGACATATCATTATTGTTAGCTCTGGGGCCGCCAGGCAGGAGCCACACTCAGCACTTTAACTCTGAGAATGAGTGTGTAGCAATAAACCCTTTTTATCTGAGTACTAGCTAAATATGCCCTGCAGCACATTGAGTGGTCTGGAAATATCTCTGCTTATGGCATCAGGAATCTGCCATGTTCTCTTACTTGTGCACACCTTGCAGTCCTGATCCACTACCTGCCCAGGTGAGGGGCACTAAGCTGGTATCAGCTACTTTCCTCCTAGCCTTAGAGGGCACACAAACACCTGCCCCATAAATGCCATTCAAATGCTCCGCAGCCACAGTTTATGCTGGCAGCCATGGCCCAAGAAGCTTGTTTTTTAAAAGGTGAAGTTTTTTTTTTTTTTCTACTACCCATGAATCAGGAAAGCTGCA
>NW_026067896.1:16424902-16451360 GCF_014885135.2 Alexandromys fortis | reverse complement strand
AGGAAACATTGAACAAATGGGACCTCCTGAAACTGAGAACCTTCTGTAAAGCAAAGGGCACTGTCACTAAGACAAAAAGGCAACCTACTGACTGGGAGAAGATTTTCACCAACCCCGCAACAGACAAAGGTCTGATCTCCAAAATATATAAAGAACTCAAGAAACTAGACTTTAAAACGCTAAATAACCCAATTAAAAAATGGGGCACTGAACTGAACAGAGAATTCTCAACAGGAGAATTGCAAATGGCCAAAAGACACTTAAGGTCATGCTCAACCTCCTTAGTGATCAGGGAAATGCAAATCAAAATAACTTTGAGATACCATCTTACACCTTTCAGAATGGCTAAAATCAAAAACACCAATGACAGCCTTTGCTGGAGAGGTTGTGGAGGAAGGGGTACACTCATCCATTGCTGGTGGGAATGCAAACTTGTTGCCTTTTTAGAACCAAAAGAATTTTTTTCCCAGAGCCAGCTTCCGGGAAGATCTTGTTCTTAAGAGAATCCATTACATGATGTGTTCTTATCCTAATCCTTACTTTCATACTCCACAGTTTTGGGTGGAATTTGGGTCAGATAGGACAGGAAAGGACTGTGAAAGGGCAGGGATGATAACATAGACTATAAAGTGTTTGTCTCATAAGCATACATATCCACGTTTGATATCCCAGATCCTATGTTCCTCCATGGTTAGGGATTATAAAGATGTACCACCATGGATGTGGACACAGTGGGTTCCCTAGTATTTATTGGCCCACTAGACTAGCCTAATCAGCCACACAGAAATCCTCAAAATACAAATGGTACTGAGGAATGACAATCAGTGCTGAAGACCCTCAGAGACATTCAGCCTTGTGGACTGAACAACTATTGATTCCTTGAAATTTCCATCTAGACAAATATTACTGGATTAGCTGGACCACAGCCTGTAAGTCACTCTAATTTCTAATAAATGAGTCCTCTTTCTTTAAAGAATTCTGAATAATATAGCATACATGTAGAATAAACAAGTTTAAAATGTTTATGAAATAAGAATCACAATTAATAAAATTGTTTCAAGCTGGAGACTTTTGTCAAATAAGTAGATTTTGATTGCCTTTGTCACCACATAAAAACACAATTATATGAAATGAAATGTGTTGATTTGCCAACTTTTATTATACATACATATATATGAATAGATAAAATGTATAGCTACATATATATGTATGCATATATCAAGCATTTTACTATCTGTATATATCCCTTAATATCATGTTATAAGTTTCAAATAGACACAATAGAATTTATTTGAAAGGAAGTCATGAAGTCGGCAGCTTGTTAGGGAACAAAAATGTAAACAATCAATTAACGGAGTGACACTTTTAGCCAATAAATTAATTGGATAGCAAGTAAATAAATGAAGAACATAAATAACCTAATTGGCTAACTTGGCATTCTGTACCCAGTAAAACGCCCTTGAAAGCTTGGAAATGCATGCTGCTGAAGTCTTCTTTCCAATTATCTGACCTTCCTTCTCCTTTATCAGTCTCTGTCCTTCTGCTCATTCATTTGCCATTTCATATCCCTAAGTAATTTTTAACTCCACAGAACAGTCTGTAATAGTTTTCTCATTTTCTGGCCTATGGTCACTGGTGATGTATGAATAGACTTTAACTGATTTGAAGTGAATTTCTGTATCTTACATAGATTGGTACTGTTGCTATTAGAAGAGCTTGCTTTTTTGCTCCGTCAATGGTATTGGAGATTGAGTCCTCAGGAATAGGTTACTGAATAAGATCTGAAAATAAAAGTGGGATAGATATCTAAACCCACAGATGTGCACATTGCATCAGAGGATCAGACAAACTATCGAATAACAGGAAAATCAACTTCCCCAGAGACCACAAAATTAAAAATTTTGGAAATAGTCAATAGAATCTCTTTGTATATTTTCAGTACTAATTTGTAATACCCAAAGATATAAAATTTTCTTCACTCACCAAAAAAATTAAAATAACAAAATGTAAAAACATTGCAGAAAGCATTACCAAAAGATTCAATAAAGCATTACAAATAATATCAGAAATGGCTCATGAGGTCTATCTAGTAAGTGCTCCAGCCAAACATAAGGAAAACAAACTGTGTGCGGCTACAGCATCCAAGAATTCTGAAGCACTATCAGAAGGACCCACCTAATCATCCATGGGATAGGAGCTGCAAGAAAACTAAAGGCATACAAAATTTAATGAATTAAATTATAGCAGAAGTCCAAATATATATATAATGACTTCTGCTATAATTATATATATTTATATATAATTATATATATATATATCATGCCATGACATATTGTAGGTAACAAAGGACAAAGATGGCTCAGCTGTAAAAATCATACACTGTTCTCTTGAAAGACTCAAGTTCAGTGCCTGGTATCCACATCAGGGGGCTTAGAATGACTGATAACTCTAGTTCCTGGGACTCTGAGTCTCTAACACTCGCTCCTAGACTTTTAGGACATTGGACTTGTACATATATACATATAGCTTTAAAATTGAAAAATAAGTCTTTGGAAAAATAAATAAAAATTTTAAACCACAAGGTAAAATAACACTGTTAATGCTGCAAGGGAAGGTGTCATGATATCTGCAAAGGCAAATATACCAATATGATATAAGACCTGCCACTGAACAGCCCTAAGAGCTATAAGAAGATAAAACATCGTGTTTCAAGAATTTAATGTAACTGTCAAGATGGTGATTCATAGCAAAGCTGTCTTCTTAACGTTACAGTAAACTAAAACATATCAAGATGATTGTAAACTAATGCAGATCACACCAAGTCCACACTGCAGAAGATACTAAAGGAATTCTGCACACAGTGGAGGAAGAAACACGGTTGGAATTATGAGCTGGGAAAGAATAAACTTCAAAAGATTATGTGAGCAAATGAGGAATCTACCATCTCTGACACAGCAATCCAACAAAAGTCTAATGGCACTGAGGAAGATAAAGAACAAACAACAGCCCATGGAATTAGAAAACTAGCCAATAAGAATCTTAAATATAAGTGATCTCTATTTATGAAAAAAAGAGACAGATTGAGCCCGGCGGTGGTGGTGCATGCCTTAATCCCAGCACTCGGGTGGCAAAGGCAGGCAGATATCTATGAATTTGAGGTCAGGTTGGTTTACAGAGTGAGTTCCAGGACAAGCTCTAAAGCTACAGAGAAACCCTGTCTCGAAAAACAAAAACAAACATACAAAACAACAACAACAAAAGTAAAGAGAGAGACAAGACACACAGACAGACAGACTGGTGGGGTAAATTTCAAAAATAGATTCAGGGGTAGAGGAGATGGTTAGTATGTATCCACACTTGTTCTGAAAGCATGAGAACCAGAGTGTCAGTGTCCAGAGACTATGTGAAAATTTGAGTATGATGCCATGTGCCTCTAGCTCAGCATTGGAAAAGGGAAATAGGTAGATTACAAGAGATCTCTGGTCATCCGGCCTAGCTTAAGTGGTGAGCTTCAGTTCACTGAGAGACCCTGCTCAGAGGAATAAGATGGAGAGCAATGGAAGAAGGCTTTGTACAACATGTTGACTCTGAATGCATGTATGTGCTTATACACATACATCCACCACACCATCCACTCACCCACACCCACCCACATACAGACTCACACACATATGGCTACACAAATGCATGCACCACCCACAACAAAACACAAATATACATCTATGGACCACACATACCGTGCATACACACACACACACACACACACACATACACACTCGCGTGCGCGCATATGCACTTGCCGCGTAGTCACACATATTCATGTACCATACACACCATGCATAGACAGAGAGAGAGAGAAAGAGAGAGGGGGAGGGGAAGAGCACAAGGGAGAGAGAGAGGGAGAGACATGGTCACACATATGCACGTACCACACACAACAGATACACAAACAAGCACGCAGACAAACACAGGTGCCCTTTCCAAGAAACATGCAGCACTGATGAAAACACTGACAGACTAAGAGTCAAAGCATGGGAATCACTAAATGAATGGAAGCTGAAACAAACAGGGGCAGCTAATATGATCTCTGATTTAAAAAAAAAAAAAACCCTAATTCATATCAAAATCAGTGAGAAAAAAAAATAAGCAAGACCACTTTATACTAAGACACAGAAAAGTTCATCAAGAAGACACAGGGATTACAAATATTTATGTGCTGACCATGGGGGCTCCCATAAAGCAACACTAATGGAAATAAAGTACCTGATCATTCCTGATACTGTAATAGAGTGTGATGTCTATATTCGACTCCTATGTTTAGATATCCATTTGAATGAAAAATCAATTAAGAAACTTCAGGCATAAATCAGATGAACTTTACAGATGTATACAAAATATTTTGTGTAACAGAAATGAAACTATGCATTCTTTTCAACAGAACTTAGATCTTTCTCTAAAAATAGAAGTGATGCCATTTTAGGTCAAAGAGCAACAAACACACTGTATTAGGATAGTTCTTATATCTTATCAGGGTCTAGTGGAATAAAACTAGAAATCAACAGCAAAAGAAACTACTAAAAACTGAACTGAGTACATGTGTCCACATTTTATATATTCCTTACTCAGCACATAGGATACTTCTAGAAACTGACCACTGTGACAAACACTGCAATGAGCCTGAGCTTGCAGGCACCTCTCTAACAAGCTGACTGGCTCTTTCAGGTAAATATCCAGAAGTCATTTGTCTGAATTCTATTTTTAATTTTTAAAGCCTTTATATTCACATCCACAGTAGCCACAGTGATTTCCATCCAATCCCATCAGCAGGAAGTAGGGACCACCATCCCCAGCAGCTTTTCTTGTTTTCACTAAGAGGCCACTGAGTTGTATAAGATTGCTCCTACTACTTGTGATTACCTCAATGACAGAGGCTGTGCTGTATTACGACATTTCTCTGTGGCACCTGCCACCGTGCAGCGTACAATACACACTGCATATCCTTGCTGAAATGTGTGGAAGGGAGAATTGACAATTTACAGTGTGTGTGAACCTGGAAGGGCCCCCTAAAGCATGCATCAAAGGCTTGTCCTTCAGAGAGGCACAACTGGAAGATGGTAGGACATACAATGTATGGCCTTGTGCAAGGCCTTTTGTCTCTGGTCACCAGCCCTTGAAGGGAATGCTAGGGTCTTAGCCCTTCCTCTCTTTCCTAATGCAGGCATAAGATGAATGCAACCTCCTGACAAAGACAAGCATGCAGCCTAGGCTCAATGCTCAATGCTCTGGTTTCAGCGGATCATGAACTAAAAGTTATAAGCCTGTGAACCAAAATGAACCTTTTCCCTTCAAGTTAATTATCTCATATATGTATTTACATATTACAACAGAAAGCTAACACACACTGAGACAAAATCTAAAAGGCAGAAGCTGATATCTCTAGACCATTTTGGTGATTTCTTTTTTATCTCCCTCAGCCCTGTCCTCCCACTAGGATTGCTTTATGAATTTTCTATAAATGTAAATTTATGAAATAATGCAATATGATGGTGGAGACTTTTTTTTCTTATCTGATCTTTAGGCCATTTAAAAAGTAATTATATGAACTCTCGGTGTTATTAGTTATGTTCATTGAATTGGCATTTTCATTTTGAATCCATTTTTAATTACACTGGACACATGCCATCGATATTTCTTCTGAGAAGAGAGGAGTGTATAATGGCATTTGCAGAAACATATGCACCAGATCAAATGGAAAATGGCTACACATGCAGCCATAACAGGCAGGATCTGAGTTACTGGTAAGTTCTACAAAGGACCTCGCAAGCTTAAGCAGCGTCTGTGCTAGCAGGTAGACTCAGAGCACAGTGGTTATTAACAGTCAGACTCATCTAGAGAACATAAAAGCGCTGGCTGTTTGATTGTTCTCTTCTTTATTAGTTCTGCGAAGGAAGAAAAAGATAAAGGGGGAATTTTCAAGCTGGCCTCCCAATCTTTTGCTGAAAACAAGTGGAGGAATGCAGAAGATGTTGTGGTTCCCTCGGTGAAAGGCCAAACCTCAGTGTGCAGGTATAGGAACCCCAATATACAGGGTTAAAGAACAAAGGGGGGTAGCCACCTCATGGGCAAGAAAAGGCGAAAATCCATCTATTTTGGTGGACCTAAGAGTACAAACAAAAGACATCTGGACTAGTGCCTTAGTCCAGAATTCAGTAAAAATGATCCAGATAATAAGTATTTTTAGGCTTTGATGGGTTTAACAGGTCTCTGTAACATTTTATATTCTTTTGTTTATTGTTTTAAAAGTCATTTAAAAGACATCTTAAAAAACACTCTGGAGTGTGTTTAGCTCCTGCCCTATTGTATCCAGTCCCTGGATAAACCACCATCCACAGCTCATCTTTTACCAACTCTTCCTGTTGACATTCATTGTTGATATTTCCCCAGTACAGAAATACTCTAGAATATATCACATTTGGTTTTAGTGATTACTCAGGCTCTGCAACAGGTAAATAGTTCCTCAGCTTCTCTTTGTCTCTTTCCCAACTTTCATAAATACATATGTATAGCAATAATTAATGAAAAACAGGCCATAAATTGGAAAAGAAAAAAAAGGGGATATATGGGAAAGTTTGGAGGGAGGAAAAGGAGGGGCAAATGATGTAACTATATTATAATACAAAACATAAATAATATTTTAATCTCTATGGCAGTTATTTAGCCAACCACCTTTCAATTTGAGGTGATATGTATAACTATCCCTCCTAATTAGGTCAGAGCTATGGATTTATCTGAGAACATCCATAACTTATCATCTGACAAAGGCCATGCTGCCTTGGCATGGGGGATTTCCTGCTGTTATTATTTAATGAAAGTGTTATGTACTAGGTTGCTCACTGCAAAGTTACTCTTTCCCTCTTTGTAATAAAAAACAATGCAAGAAATTTTGAAATAGCTAAATCTTGTGCTCCTTATTACACTAAACTTTTTCATTACCATTTATGTTTTCATTTCCATATATGCTATGATTTTGTTATAAGAGCTCTAACTTCCCTGTTTTCCCTTCCCCCCTTATACCCCATCTCTTTCTTTCTTTCTCTCTCTCTTTACTCTGTCTCTCTCTCATGTTTCAGGAAGAAAGACCTAAAATTCTTAACTTAATTAAAATGTTAAAATTGTTGTCATTATTTATTTGGATGATCAGAAATGTCTCAGATACTGTCAACTGTATCTGTCATGTACCTTCCTTTCGTGTGGATTCTATTTTGTGTGTGTGTGTGTGTGTGTGTGTGTGTGTGTGTGTGTGTGTGTGTACAGGTTCCCATACAGGCCAGAAAAAAGATTTTGGGTTTTCTGAATATGAAATTATAGGTAGTTGTCAGTTTCTTCATTAGAGTGTTGGGAATTTAGCCCAAGTGATTTGGAAAGGCCACACATGCTTTCTCCTGTTGAGATGTCTCTCCATCTTCTATTTCATATAAAATAAGGATAATATTGGCTATTGGCTACTAATCTTCTCCTTGCTCACACCCCCCTTTTTTTTATCCTGATGTAGTCCAGTGTTTTCTCTAAGCATTCTTTTATTGAGTTGTTATTTTTGTTCTTTTGAATATGATGATGGCACTGTGAGTGTGAAATGATGGTAGTGTTAGTGTAGTATGTGTGTGTAACAGCCTTGGGCATATGACAAAAACCACCATTGCAAAAAATGTGGAGATAATAAAATACACTCATACGCTCCCAGTGACAATGGGTTCAAAACAAAAAAGCCCAAGATGGTACCTGGACTTACCCTTTCATGGGCAGTAATGAGGCATGAGACTTCTAGATGCCACACAGGCTGACTGACAACCCTGGTCTTCCCTAAATTGCCCTGCAGTTCAAGTGTCAGCAATCTCTTAGAGGAACTGAGCCTCTGCTCACTGTCAGCAAACAGAGCCTATCTGAAAAAAAAAAATGCGGGTTCCAAGAAGCCATGCTTGGTTCCCATTTTGATGGGTCTAGAAGCCCTCTTTTTTCTCTAACCTTTGTTTTAGGTCTTATGTGGATCTATGCCCCATACAATGAGCAGCATTTTGTAGGTGGAGACTGTTTGCTTGTGTTCCAGCCACCCAGACATGAAATAATCGCACAGAAACTATATTAATTACAACACTGCTTTGCCAATAGTTTAGGCTTCTTATGGACTAACTATTACATCTTCAATTAACCCATTTCTATTAATCTGTATATTAGCACACAGCTGTGGCTATGGCTTGCTGGTAAGGATCTGGCATCTCTGTTGACAGCTACATAGGGTCTCCCTGATTCTGCCTACTTTCTATCTCTGTTTGTATTTCCTGCCTGGCTTTATTTACTAAGCCATTTGCCAAAACAGCTTCTTTAATAACCAACGGTAATAAAACATAATCATAGCATACGGAGGGGAATCCCACATCAAACATATATTTTAAATATTAAACATATAATTGTAATATTAAATAAATTAAAAATAAAAATACATAAGCTTTTTGAAAAAAAATGAAAAAATATAAACTATAAAGTATTGGCTACATGGTTTCTACTGTGGAGGATTTAAAACTCACTGAAGCTAAGTGGAAAAGCACACAGAAGACGTGAGCAGAATCAGCGTAATTAACAGTTGATTGAACTAGGGAATTAGAGTCATACACTATGTCCTCAGTAGATTTATGATGATCGATCAATGTTTTACCTATAGCATAGGGCAAGCTTGATTGTGGAAAGTTTAAAATGTTTAAGAAAAGGAATTGCTGTACTGTAAACTAATTAGCTGTGTCTATGGGAGTGAGTGTGCATGCTTAAAATGTTCATTTCAGAATTTCCCTTACATGGTATTTCCTTAAATTTATTTTTAATTAGAATAGAATTATATCACTTTTCATCCTCTTTTCCATCCTTCCAGGCCCTCCCAGCTAGCCTCCCTCTAATTCCGCCCAATGCCTCGCACCCTCAATTTGATTATTCTTCTTTTCTTTGATTATTATTTTGTTTATTCAGTCATTTCTAGGATATGTTCACAGCAGACTGTCTATATGCTGGCTCTCACAATCTTTCCGTCCCCTCTACTATGATGTTCCTGATGACATAGATGCAGGAGTCCAGTGCAGCTGCATCGCAGTCTTTTGTCTTGGTAAAAAGCTAACATGCAGGGGAACTAGCATTGTGATGTTGGGGGCTATATTTCCTGGTGATCTGAAGCAGACATCTAATAACCCCAGATAAGAAACCATTGACAAAACAGAGTAATGATATGATTCTACCAAAGTCCGTCTTGACAAACCAACTAGTTTGTTGTCATTACTTACAGGAGTATGCATGAGGAAGAGCCTAAATAAAGCAGCAAGAAGCCTCATGGGAAACTATACCACACGAAACACACCCCAGCACAGGCAACAATTCTGGAGTCTACAACTCCAGAGCTCTCTGAGATATGCTTCCAAACTTTGGGGAGGGGCATTGTGAAATTGTTAAGTTTGAGTTTTCCCAAGTTTGTGAGTTTTGTATACTTACTGACTGTAATGAGCTACTTTCTTCCCTCCAGGAAGCTCTATTTTAATTCTTAAGGGATTCGCTACACAACCTGTGAGTTAGCCTCAGTCAGATTATAGACCAGTTAAATTTATATCATTCACAACAGCTGGTTGTAGCTTACACTTGGCCAACAGGTAACTAATAGTTATTGGGGCCTCATATATGTGCAGACTTAACCCTGCTGCTGTATTCTCATAGAAAATCAGAAAGCAGCAAACAGCACACCTCTATTGTAAAAGCATACATAGTTAATAATTTATATAGCACCATGAGAATATCTCTGTAAAACTTCAGAACTCCCCTCAAATTTCCTCAAAGAGATACTTTTTCCTTGAATCTGCACATGAATTTTATAGCACTGGAGCTTTGAACAAAGATGTTCAAAATTCAAAATTGTCATGAATACCTTTGATGTAAAAGATTTTTGAAGCTCACTGAGCTGAACATATTTAAAGATTTCACTTAACATTTCCATTTGAGAGCATACTAGAAATACTGGCAATAAGTCACTTTCTTGTTGATAAATTAAATCCTCCCTAATAGGTTTTTTTTTTGTTTTATTTTTTTAATTTGGTTTTGCCAACCAACTCTCCTGCATCAGCTCTACCTATTGAAGTACACACTGCCCCAAAGATAGTTTTCTGCGATTGCAAATATGCAAAGCAAGACACTTTTTACAAGAAGACTCAAATATGAGCTAAGGAAGAAAGGAATAATTATTTTGAGTGAAGAATCAATGCTAGGATCAGTATCAAAAAGAACTGTTAACTGGTTTGATACAAAGAATGGTGGGAAAATGCTAAAAGGTAGGTTTTCTGTTTAGTAACTATGAGTCACTTTTAATAAATATTGATCAACTATATTTCTCAGGTGAACACTTAATGGTTAAATACTTCTGCTAAACATTCATGATTAGTTTGAAATTCCAAAGATTGAAAGAAAGAAAGAATCGAACCAAAAAAGGAAGGATGGAAGGAAGGTAGGGAGAAATGAAACAAGGAAGGAAGGAAAAGCTGGTTAAACAACACAATGTTGTTTCTGAGATTCAATGAGCTAATTTTAAAAAAAAATCAATGGAAATAAGAAACTATATGCATAAGAAAGGGAGATGCTTAGTAAGTGTCCTAGCAGCAATGAAATTTAAATATCATATATTTTCTTTTTCTCCCTTTCATATGGGGTTAGCAATCCTTAGGAAAGCATAAGACAAGTGGGCCTTGTGCCACGTTGTGATCACATGAGTTCTAAAATGAGGCCTTTCATTAAAAAGGAACAAAAGCTTACCATTTTATGTATGGGTAATAAATAATTCTCTTTACTATGGTATTACAAAGGAGAGGTATGCAGACATGCTAGGGTAGTACACATAGAGATCATGAAATTATATTTGGGAGATCAGGGATGTCTCCTAGGTTAGATGATGTAGCTTCTAAGTTTTAGGGAACAAAAATAATCAAAGAATTGAATGCATCCAGGCAAGCAAGTACAGGGAATTTCAAGGCTATGATGTCTACTGAAATCCTACAGGAAATCCAGTTGCTTGAAAGTGTTCTCACCCCAAACACAAGTCTTTTATTTTACTTCTTAGGACTCCTCTGCTCCTCTGTTCTTTATGTGAATTGAGGCAATTTCAAGAGCAATTAGCTATTACACAAACAGACAAGTTCTCATGATAAGACATGATTCATCGTGGTCACTATCTAGTAGCATTTTCCATTTTACTTTCTTTATGACATGATTTACTCTGTAGACTATTTGCTTATTTTTTTCCAATTGTGCTTAGCAGAATGCAAGTCCAAAGAGTGAAAATATAGTATATGTTTCTATCTCTATAGTCATATATCTGGAACAGTCTCTGATACACAGGAAAGGCTCAATAGGTGCTTGTCAAATAAGGAATAGCTGCCTTCTGTTCCAGGGTTAACAAAATTTTGGGACATCTGGTCTACTTCTGCCCTGACATTTTGAACAGCATATTAATGCTGCATTCCTTGATTCTAGTATGAACATTGAGTCATAAAACAATGCCAGAGCACCCATTCTGACACATTAAAACTTTATGGGAGTGCCAACATTTGATGAAATATAATCATTGTCATTGCATTAAATAGTTTTATGACAGTAATTTGCAGATATCTAAGGACCACAAGTCCCAGTTGTGCATCTTGTGCCGTCCGTTTTGAATCTTACCTATTTTTCAATGAGAGCAAAAATACAAAGAAAAATCCACTCCATTTATTAAGTATGTCTTGATGACATATTCCTGGAAAAAGGATGTTGAATAAGAGAGTCAGTAATTGTACTATTATTTAAGGTTAATATAAAGTGAACATGGAAGACTTATTATTTAAAAAAGCCTTTCCATTTATATAAATTTTCATGGTATATGAATGAGTTTAAAGCACAGTGGAAAAGTGTCTCAGTTTGAATTGTTCAAATATGTTGTTATCTTTTATGCACTGGCTCAATGGTATTCACAGTGATAAAAAAAATCACTAAAGGGATTAGAATACAACGGCAGACACTAGGCTCTGTGTGGGGGTAGCATCCCTCCGATTCTCATTACAATAACAAGATAGACTCTAGAATAATATCTACTTAAAGATGTGAAAATTTAAGGTCAGAAAAGTTGTTTCTGATAAGCTAGAGTGGTTCCCATTAGAGTTTTTAGCTATCTGATCATAGAGACAATTTCTAATCAGTAAACTCTATGGAACAAACATGTAACATTTTTTTCTTTCCAAATGAGAAATCTACTTATTTAGTTCCTGTTCAGTTGCTTTATAATTCATATTAATTTCTGCTATTGAAAGCAGCTTCTCTGTTTATGTGCTTTATCATAGACTTAAATGTACAGAGAATCAATGCTAAATCCATTTTCTATTGAACTGAAATCTTACTTTCACTGACCACAGAAAGAAATTAAAAATGGCCAGATACCTAAGTTCTGACTTGAATCTCAAAGCAATTAAAGATTAGAAATTATAGTCACAACTCTTCTCTTGATGGTGTTTCCTTCCAGATTGCTATTATAACTCCAAATTTAAAGAGCAAGTTAATATGGGTTTAATATACTCCCTGCCAGCTGTTAACACAATCTCTGATAGAGTGAAAACATTTTAAATACTTTCTATATTCCTTTCTTTGCTTTCTTCTCATGATCCAGTTCATACATCACAGAGTTCATGACTTAACATCATAGCAGGATCAATAATTCCCAATTGTCTTGACTTTGGACTCTATCTTATTCATTACAGTGTCTATCTGAGAATTTTACTCGCTTGGTTTTTCATTATTGTTGTTTCCTTTATTGGTTTCTTGTTTCTTTTTAGACAGGGTCTCATATAATATAGGTTGAGCTTGAACTTGCTCTGTAGCCAAAACCAACCTTGGAAACATAATATCCGTGCTTTCTGAACATTAACATAACTACCATAATGCCCAGTCATCTGAGGGCATTAAAAGATAACAGTCCTACATAAGTCCTAAAAGTGAAGAGCTAAATCACTCATCCAAAAAAATTGTGATTTTTTTTAAAATTTACCCTGATTAACCCAAGTAATCATTTATGATGAAAATGTGCTTCTATGAAGCTCATGTATTCAACCCTAGAAAAATCGCCTTGAGTTGATGTGAACAGTAAAGAACATGTTCCCAGAAGATGATCATCATTCCACATGCACTAACTTGGTGGCTTTTAAAGCCTTCATTGCTCCTGGAAGCTTCTTTGGCTCCTTCAAGCTGATTCCATCCTCCCTACCTTCTTAAGCAATTTCACCTGGAGTGTTGGTATTTGAAAGGTGAAGTGAAGGATGAAGATGCAGTACCCTGACTTTAGGCTAAAATGATACCTATTCGTCAAGACTCCTCAGACTTTTGACCCACATAAAACGTCCACACAGAAACCCCATTACAACCATGGTGTCACCAGTTTCCAGTATATGTTAAATACCATGCAGTTCACCTCTGCAAAGCTTTGATGTAGTCTTGTTTGTATTACGAATCTTTAACATGCTGCTTAAAATATTGATGCTTATATCTTTGATGGTTGGAAAAATGAACAAGTATTAGCCTTTGGGTTTATTTCCAGTCTTGGTATTTGAATATAGGGTGTAATGTACGCTGTAAAAGAATTCTTCCCCTGAACTATGTCCTCAACCTTTTGAGTCTTGCTGTATTTCTCAGAATAACCTCTACCCTGATTGATTGTGATCTCCCTGCAACATACAGATTGGTTCAAGCTTACATTCCTCCTGCCTCCCTAGTAGTGAGGACCTACTAGCAGTCTGGTTATGTCTTGGGAATTTGAGGTGACTTGGACATAAACATATACATTTATTCAGAATTACAGATATACCCATTTCACATGCTCAGTGTTAAATACAATTATGAAATTCTAGAGGAAGCACTCCTTATACAACTTGGCTGCAGTTCTCCAAAATTGGCCTTTTCCTTTCCTGTACATTGAAAAATTTCCTCATACTCTGCTCAAACCTCCTTGAGTTTTCTGTTTCTTTCTGCTGATGTGTAAATTAATGAAGTTCATCAACCGACTCGCAGGGTAGTGTTGGCTCATGTTCTTCAACATAGAGTTTAAATAACTACATCAGGCAAGGAATAAAGAGAGTGGATAGGGACTGGAGAGAAGATAGATAAAGGTAATGTAGCCTCTCTGTTCCTGTCCTTTTAAAACAAGTTCTCTGCAGCTATTTAATAAAAACCACCCACTTGCATTGATAAATCACTTGCAAATTATATCAGCCCTAAATTAGTTCCCAAAGTTCCTAGCTGCTGATGGCAGCAATGTTTTATGGAGATTTAAACAAGGTGATTTGGCAAAGAAGCATCAGCTCGCCCTTGCGTAGCCCTGAAATAACTGGTGCCTAAGAAATGAGGGAAATGTTCCCAATAAGTAATTTGTCACTTTGTCTACACTTACTGCCCCAATGAGCTGCAGCACAAATGTCTAATGGTCAAGCATATTTACCCTTCAACACCTCATAAGGATGAGTTTATCTATATTGATCCATACTAAAGACAAAAAGGAAATGTTTCTGTGCAGATGGTTTGTGACAAAAGTATTCAGTGGGCTTTTACTGATGCATTATTTACTATCATGCAAAGGTTTTCTGAGGAGGAAAATCTAGAATGTTGTAGATAAGACTTTGTGTGTGTATATCAGTCTCTTCCTTCCCCTCTCACTCTGCTTCTATTTCTGCCCCTTTCCCTAAAATACTAGCCTAATAAAAATTGTGACATTTTTGTTCAACAGATTTAAAATTGAACAGAGTCAAAAGACACTTCTGTATTGGTAAGAGATCGTCATTACATTAGTCTCTCAACTTAGAAACCAAAAGCAAATTGCTTGTCTGTCTGTATGTCTATCTGTGATCTCAGCACTGACTCTCTGGCAGTTCTGACTCACTTAACACAGCCTTCAACTACAACTAAGGATAAAAGATTGAGTTGTAATCCCTCAGTTGAGACCACTGCAAGGACACTACCCATCTCTTGAGAACTCTTTATTAATAAGACATTTGCAACATTTTGGATTTCCTGGAAGTCCTGACTGCTGTTTTCATCAGAAACTGTCTGGCTTATGTGCAGACGCAGAAGCTTTTCGTGCTTGAGCATCCAGTGTGAAGGCAGATATTCCCTGAGGAGAAGGGCTGATGATCCAGTAGGCACTCCCAGGTAACAGCTTTATAAAATGCAACAGAAATGCATTTGTGCAGAGGGCTGCCCCATCAGACAGAGCTTTGTGGAACTGTACCCAAATGTGTAGAGTGTCCCAATTCACACATGTAGGACCTAGCTTTCTTAGTCTCACTGGCTTCTTGAACCTCATTTTCCAATTAATGAATATTTTACATCTCATCTCTACCAAGACATAGTAATACGATGGGAATCAAGAAGGCAGAACTTGCACTCAAAGCATTATCTTTTAGAAGAAAAAGTAAACATAGAAACAATAAATGCATATTATCATAGACCTCATAAAGGAAACATTCTTAGTTAGGGGTAGATTTTTTCTTCCTCTTCTCAGTGCTGGAATTTTGTCTTGTTTGAACCTGTGCAAGTTTTGTGCATGAGGACACAGTTATTAATCAGTTCTGTGGTGTCTGAAAAACACTACTTCCTTGGTGTCACTCAAGACCTCTGCCTTTTAATTTTCCCAATTCCTCTTCCACATAGATACCTGAGCCTTGAGTGGCGGATTTAATGAGGACATCTCATTTAGGACAGAGTTCCCAGAGTCTCTCATTTTCTGAACATCATCTAGCTGTGGGTCTCTGTGTTAATTCCCATCTACTGTAAGAATAAGCTTCTCTACGGAGGGCTGAGTGATGCTCTGATCTATGAGTTTAGCAAGCAGTGTCAATAGGAGTCATTTTATTGCTATGTTCCTTTAGCAGAATATTAGTAGTAGCTTTTCCCCTAGGCCCATGACACATATAGTCTCAGATTCTTGACAATTTTGGCAGCATCATATATGGGTTCTATCTTATTAAGTGGATCTTAAATTCAACCAGAAAGTGGTTGGTTACTCCCACAACATTTATGCCACTATTGTACCAGTATATCTTGTAGGTAGGACTCTGTTGTAGGTCACAGGTTTTGTAACTGGGGAATAAAGAGAATTACTTTTCTCATCCAGTCTACAGTACTATCCAGAGCTATGAATGCTTGTTAGTAGGGGTAAAGATTAATGTCTTAAGTTATGTTTTTACCATAAGGGTGTTGTTATTGTCATTGTCTAAAACCTTTAGGTTCTTCTTACTTTCAATACTTGTTAAAACTGTTTTCTAGTCTATATTTTTCTGTAGTTTCTATTATCTGATTCATTTCTGTGTCTGTTTCTGTTAATTGACTTTCTCCAGAGGATTTTACATTTTTCTTGTTTCTCAGTTGTCTAGTGTTTTTGATTGAATGTTGAAGAAGTATCTTTTAATTTGATGTGTAGAAAAATAGAAGTTAAACAAATAATGATGTTTCAAAATGAAAACGTGCTAAATTGTAATCAATCTTGGTCTATTTTTGTTGTACCTCTAAAAGATTTAGTTCAGTGGCGTATTTTACAAAATATTTTAGAGAAGAATCAAGAATTCCCTTTGAAGGAACATGAGGTATTAGTGCCTGATGACTAACTAGAAATGTTTAAATCTTCCAGACTATCTCCTTGCTTTGCAGATTGCTAAGGAGTTCTCTGGACTATGACTCTGTTCCTATGTGTGCACCCAGACTAGTCAGTGTTGAGCCAGCATTTCCCTGACATAATAGAGGGTGGCAAAGACACCTGTGAGAGCACTGTTTTCCAGTGTGTTCCCAAGGACTATTTCTTCTCTTCACAGATGATAGTTACTTTATGCTTTTCAAAAGTAATGATTATTTATTTTACTATCTAAAGACATCAATGTTATACAGTAAATCACTCTTACATATGCCTTTGTTTCCAGTTGAGTGCCAATGTTACTGGATTTGGTGAATAGAACGTCAGTGGTGGTAAACTCTCATTTAACTAACTGTGACAACATTACAGGAAGACAAACTGACAATAAGTAGCCACTTGGCAGGTGAACCCACACTTCCAACATTCTTCCCAGGAGAAATGTCTTTCTTATATTTCAAAATAAGTATAATCAAAGCACCAAGTGTTCCCCGGGGGCTGAATCTGGGAACACCCTCTATTCAATCTGTTCCCTTACAAGCATTCTTTATTGTGATATAGAAATGGTGGTCAAAAGGTTAATTGAAACACAGACTATGCTGATGCGAACATCAGTGATATGTGACAGCTTAATAAGTTTATTAACTTTCAGACTTTTGAATTTGAAAAAAACAACATAATTTATTATTCTTCCTGTGTTGGGTTTCAAAATAGACAAGTAGCATACCCTGAGTTCTCTGAAAACAGTATTACCACAGAGTTTTCCATTTCAGTTTGTCTTTAAAAATAGTCATTATTATTTAAGGTATTCAAGAATCATGAAGAGATGGTACAAATGTCCTGACTTCTCAGTGTCTGTCAAGCTGATTCATAAGGCTACATTGTGAGGCTCTGTTGATGTGCAGAAGTTCTACCAGTAACATCGGTTACTCCATAGATCACACGGACTAATGTGGCTGATCTAGATGGCTATGCGCATTGTTCCTTCCTGCCTCACTGTTCCATGTTTACTCTTCCTGAAGCTGCTTGCTCGGATGAAGAGGACAACTTTCCATGATAGGGCAGGATCATTCTTGGGCCACATATATGAGGAGTTGTACTTCTCTCCTAGAACCTCCAAACAAATCTGCCACGGTCCATATAGGCTCTGTAATTAAGCGGAAAGATTGGGGCAATATCTACTTGAAACATTGCCTAACTATAACATTGTGAGCTTTGGCATGGCACATTGCACCAGAATAATGGCATTCTTTGGTCTTTATCATCCTAGTTTCTTCTCACATTACCATTCCATCATCGCTTCAAAGTTGGCTTCACTGCCTATCATTTGGTTCCTATAAAATGAAAATTCCTTTTGCCTGTATACTATTGCACATTTGATTTCCTCTGACTGGAGTCTACATTCTTGTTTCATCAACCTTTCCTTCGAAACTTGACTTCAAAGATAGATGACCTTACAAAGATTTCATGTCTCTTATTCATTGATCTGTACCTAGCTGGTGTATCTTTGTAAACTTGAGCTTCTTCATGGCCATTTGCACACTTGTAACTGTAGATTTTGTTGAGATCATAACTTTTTCTGTTAGAAATATGAGTAGAGCAAACATGGGTCTTGATGTTACCCCTCATGGGTGGGGCTTAGTCACTGTCTCAGAGCTTTGCATATAGTATTCACACTAATGGTTGTGGACCTCTAGACCTGGTCTAGAAACAAGAAAAAGAAACAAAGACAGGTAATGAGCTCTGTCCTTTTGCTTTGTTTGGCTTCACTTACTTTATTGTGCTTTTGGAGATGATATTCTCCATTTTTACTTCACCCGTAAGGGCATTTGAAGCCATCCAGTTCAGTTAACTCTAAACGTCTATTTTCTGGGGCTTACATGACTATTGTAAGCAGCAATAATTAGAGTTTTTGAACAGAAGTTTTGGAAATAAAGTCAAGAATGAAATGCCGTCTCTCTTTACAAATATGCATTAGCTGGAAGAATCAACAAATGTAAGCATTCATTGTTCAGACATGAAAACAAGACCAGTAGAGAAGGCAGTCTTTAGAGAGAGTGAGTGAAACAGACACGCAGAGAGGTACACCTAGCCATGTGGTTTTTGTTCTATACTGAGGTCATTCTGGAGACCCATCTGTGCTCTGCCCAGGGTTCCTGGGTCAGATCCTGTAATGTCTAACTAGGTTCAGATCAAGGTGTTCTTAGAATTGCACTCCTATTTGTGGCCTCTCGGAGAAAATGCTTGCTTCTTTCAGCTTCTAGAGACTTCCCACATTCTTTGAATGGTTGTTTTTCACTCCATCTTCAAAACCGACAATGCCACATCTGCCTCCCTTAAAATGTTCCTACATTTAAAGGATTGTGGTTACAACAAGCCTATACATTGGTAATCCATGATCATCTCCTCAATCCAAGTCTATCCAATTCGTATCTACAAAGTCCCTTTTGCCACAAATGAAGTCAGAGGTTCTGGGTTGAGTACATATATATTGAGGGACTATTATTCTATCTAGTATAGTTAGTGTCCATAGGATAGATATCCCTCTGCATATAGACTATGTCAGTCAATATTTCTATAGCAGAAATGTCTCTCCCTTAATTTAACCTATACTTTTGTCAATTTTAATAGTATTCAAATTACTAGCTTTGAAACAAAAAAAAATCTTTAAAACTGTTTACTGCTAAGAGCACATACCCAGCTCACAGATATTCACTAGCTAGTATAACTAACCTTCAAGACCACTGGGTTGACCACATTTTGCCAGTGATCTAATTGAGGCTAAACCCCTCCTTCCCTATTGCAACAGTGCCTACCATAGATATTTGTCTGCAGTTTCTTTTTTTGTCATAGTAATCCCCCTGGATGACAATCACATTATTTTTCCATTGATGATCACATAATGGTGCGTATTTCTTAATAAAGCACATTTGATGGCTCAGAAATTCCCTAAATTACATCTAGACCTTCATAAAATGATTCAATTTAATTCATGGTATAACTGCCTTTGTTTTGCCTTCATCTCCCATCCTTCTTTTATTGTAAGATACCAAAGGGGCTTAATGAATATTTGTGTCATGAAATGCTTGCCCAATTCATTGTTCCTTTCTACTTGCTATGTGATAGATGCTCAGATGTGTGAAAAGAAATAAAAGAAGAGTCTTAAGAAAATTTGTTTTTAAATGGTAGGGTATGGAAGTAAATTGAAAAACTGTCAGAATGTGAGATATGGAGGGATACTTGTAGACTGAGAAAGCCTATAACAGGACACATACAATTATTTTTGTAAAACTGTATTTAGTCATCAATTCAAATGTATTTTTTTTTTTTGAGACAGGGTTTCTCTGTGATTTTGGAGCCTGTCCTGGAACTAGCTCTTGTAGACCAGGCTGGTCTTGAACTCACAGAGATCCACCTGCCTCTGCCTCCCGAGTGCTGGGATTAAAGGCGTGCGCCACCACCACCCGGCTCAAATGTATTTTTTAATATTTGCTTCTTCTATGTTTTGAGAAAATAGAAACATGAAGATCAGTTAGCGTCTTTCCATTTTATATGTTATTGGAGAAAAAATACAATCAATAATTCAATACATTGGCAATATATACAATTTCGGATATAGTTATTCTAATGAAGTAAGCTTAGCAGGGTAAAAGGTGAAAGAATAAAAAGAAAGGCTGGAATCCATTTTAGGCTGGGTTCAAAGGACAACTGTGGAGGAGGTGTCATATTTCATAGGTTTATAGTATAAAAGCATTCTCTGTATGAAAACCTAGTAAAGAGAGTTTGAAGGTAGGAGCCAGTTGTGCACTAGGCCATAGTTTAGAAGAAAGCTTGAAATTCCAATATGAAAAGAAAGAGAAAGGAAACAGTGACAATGGGGTTAGAGTGAGGGAGAGGGACGAATGTGAGATCACTGTTATTTGCTTTCTTACTTGGATGCTAAGCACAGTGTGAAAACCAGGTAGGGGCTCAGTCAGAAAACTGCTGTTTGACTTGTGGTTTAAGAAGCCTATTTTGTCTGCTACAGGAAATAGTAGATCTCGGGATGGAGAGATGACTCAGTGGTAAAAAACAGTTACTGCTCTTCTAGAGGACCTGGGTTTTTGGTAACCACATGGTGGCTTACAACCATTTCTAGTTACAGTCCCAGACTATCAAATACTCTTTCTGGCCAACAAAGTAACCAGGAGCATGTAAGGTACACATACATACATATAGACAAAACACTTAGACACATAAAACTAAATAAAAGCAAGGCGCTAGAGGAACAGAGAAGGAGAAGGAAGCCAGTAAAGAGGTTACAGCAAAAGGCAAATCAGTGCCATGGTTCTCTACCTCCTTACTACGACCCTTTAAAGCATTTCCCCATGTTGTAATGACCCTGACCATAAAGTTATTTTCTCTTCTACTCCATAACTGTAACTTTGATATTGCCATAAATTATAATGAAAATTGCTGTATTATCCAATGGTTTCAGAGGACCCACAAGTTGAAAACCCCTGAATAGTAGAGAGGATGGGGAAAGTGAAAGTGACAGGAAGATGGTAAGAAGTGGATTTGTGAAATGTTGAGAAGTGAATCGAGACTTAAAAAGTATAACACGAAAGTGAAAGGAAACATAACGTTCAACACTGAACCCATGAGAACACGACAATTTGAAGTGTGTATGTGTGTGGTGTGCAACTTGCATTTTTGTGTTTATGAATGTATGAGTGTTAAGAACAGGAGTGGATGTCAGAAGTCTTCTGTTTTCACTCTCTAAATTTGTTTTTGATACAATTTCTTTCTCTGAACCTGAAACCAAGACATTTGACAAAATTAAGTGCTCACCAAGCACCAGGAATTCTCCCACTTCTACCTCCCCAGTGCTAGGATTACAGCTGTGACCATTAGGTTTGTGCCCTTTTTCTATATGAGACTTGGGTATAGAACCCATGTCCTGTGCTTATGTGGCAAGAACTTTACTTGTTGATCTGTCTCTCAATCCCCAGATTTTCAACTCTTAAAACCTGAAAAAATACTGCTTACTACAAAGGGAATTGGTCAAATAGGGACACTGAGGGAACTGAAAGAACAGAGGTATGTGGTGTTTCAACGATCAAGGAAAGAATGTCCAGAAATGGGAAGGAACCTATATGTCAAATGAGGCTGACAGGCCAAGGAAGAGGACCAAAGCAGAAGTCACTTCAGTCAGATTCCTTTTATTTTAAGGATGAATGTCCTCTTGGGTTAGATTAAAGATAAAAGGTGAAAAGAAAAAACAGTCATCAGATACTGTCTACTCTTGCAAAGATTTCTGGTGTTTGATCCAAAGGATAAAAGTGGTTCAACCCAAATCTTGATATTAATACTTGCATGCCTATAAAATTTCTGACAACAATAACTCACTTTGTAACAGTTGTATGTAGTAAGAGTAACAAGGGACTGGAGAGATGTATCAGAGGTACTCTGATACATCCAGAGAGCAGAGCTGTCGGGTCTCACTTTCTGCTCTTCCCAAGGTCCTAATTTCAATTCCCAGCAACCACATGATGGCTCACAACCATCTGTAATGAGATCTGGTAACCTCTTGAGGAAGAGACCTAGTCAGTTGTCCTCATCAACTTAGACCATAAAACCCAATATGGACAAGTTCAATAGATCTGCCATATATGGGCTTCGGCATTGCCAGGGCATAAATTTCATTTTTATTTCAATAAGAGTAATAAAACTTCCCTTCAGATGTATGGTATTATAATAAGCAAAGTATATTACAATTAAAAGGTTAAGCTAAATACCCTCATATTTGTAACTGTGTGATTTTAGATGAGTTAGTTAGTTAGTTAGTTAGTTAGTTAGTTAGTTAGACTCTTAGAACTACTGTTTTCTTGTCAATAAAATAGGGATGGCAATTTTTTAAGGTAAATGAGAAAGATGGAAATAAGGAAGAAAAGGAGGAAAGAGAACAGAAGAAGGATGAGAAGTAGAAGTGAGAAGGTAGAAAAAGAGGGAAGGGAGATGTAATAATATTCATAAGTATCTATGTCCATGAACTAGACTTGGTGAGCACTCGATAATTGAGAGGAATTACTGTCATTACTATTTAGCATTTGTTAATACTGTCTCGAATCAGTGGGATAGCAAATTAGGATTGCAGTTGCACCAAAGAGAACAATTTCTATCTCCACTGCCTCAGCCTTGGTGTGCCTCTTGTTTCCAGCCAGCCCCTAATGCCCTTGCCCATTTCAAAGCACCGCAGGGGACATAGCCAAGGGGATGGAACAGCTGTGTACCAATTCTCACACAGAAACCTATTGAGTTAATGTCATTTTAAACATAGTTTTCTTATGTGTAAATTAGCTTGCAGATTTTGAGCTTCCTACCACTAATTACTAAATTAGCTGGAGTTCCCCTGCAGGGAAAGCTGTAGCCAGGAAGACAAACATGACATTCTTATGTGGCTGCTTATTTGCATAGTTCACACAACTCTCAGTTTACAGAGGGAAAGAGAGAGAGAGAGAGAGAGATCCTGCTTTCTTCTAGTTAAATTTGTCAAGACATTTATAGTTATATTGGGGAATATCAGGCAACAAATTAGCCTAAGGCTACAATTAATCGTCATCCAGAGCCAACACATGGGAATAAAGAACTAAACAAATATTTTAACATTTAGCTCTTTTTTGACCCATAAACTGCAAGATCATTTCCTAATTTGTGAAAAGCTGTATGAAAACTTACAAGAAAAGCTTTGGGAAGAATGTGTGACATACAAAATCAGAAGCTGTAATGCATAATATCCCCAAGCATGATGGGATCTAGAACCATTTTGGAGAAGAGCCTTTCACAATGCCTGTCAAAGAATATCTAGTTATCTTCTGGGCATGCCTGTGAGAGATTATTTAGATTAGGTTTCTTGAGGTGGGAAAAAAATCCATCTTAACTGCGGTTAGCACCATTCATGTAGTTGGGTCCTGAAATTAATGAGGAGCAGACAGTAAACTGGGTGTGAGATTCATCCCCGATGGCTTCCTGACTGGGGAAGTAATATGATCACCTGTCTCAGGCTCCTTCCTGCTGTGACTCCCCCACCATGATAGACTGAATCCAGAAAAATGAGCAAGCTCAAGCCTTCATTTTTAAATTGCTTTTGTCTTAATATTTTATCATATTCTAATGTTAATATCATATCTCAATGTTTTATAATAATTTCAAATTAAATCCCCATTAATTGACTTCTTGCATTGAGTAACTCATTTTTGCCAGGAAAAATTCTGCCATCATGGAAGAAGCCCAGTTTAATTCGTGTATGGCTGTGGGAATGTCTTCAGCCAATAGCCTTTAAGATACCTGCCCTCTTTGGGCAAGGTCTCATGTACTATAAATGCAGATGACAAGAGTGCACAGGCCTCTTGGTTGCTGGATTCAGTTCCAGTTCCCAGCACATGCAGAGGCCTGCAGATCTCTACCCTGAATAAATAAACCTTTGTTATACTCCATTCCAGACGATTGTAGAACACTTTTGTACAGTGTCTGCCTTCTGGAACATGAATCCATATAAGACCTAAAAAAGCTTTAAAAATAATAGAGGGAAAGTTTCTAGACCCACAAAAACAGGATCCAAGCACAGCTCCTTGGTAGCTGCATTTTCTTTTTCAGATAGGTTCTGTTTGGTGGCAGTGAGCAGAGGCACAGCTCCTTTAAAAGAAGCCTTCCTGACTCAGCATTAGCAGCAAATCTAAATGGCTTCTTTAAGAAACAGCAGCTCTGGCTCTTCCGGGAGGTCCTGTAACTGAATGCGGTTTGTGAGCAGAGTGCTACTAGCTGCTTAATGGCAACATAGACCAGCCGCATCCCTGGAGCAAGGGCAGCGAGCATGGCTTGTGGTGAACATGCCTCTACAATGCTGGACTGGGCGGAGCAAACAGGCAAGGCCATGGAGTTGGTCCTAGCCACACTTAATTAACATTTAGGGGGAAAAAGGCACTCCAGGTTAGAAAATGATTACAGATATGCAATAAAGACAGATACCGACAAAAATAAAACTCTGAATGGGTCACGGTGTGTTCAAAAAATATATGTAGACTTGGGAAAGAGAGGAAAACTAGTATAGACTAGAGTACAGAGAGTCATAGATTAAAGGAGTAAAAATAATAAAATAAATATTATAATCAATAGAGTAAAAAAGTAAGCCATGTAAATATAGAAAATACACAAAGTCTAGACTATTTTTATTATTGTGTTTTCTTTGAATTTTCTGACCGTGAATGAAGAAAAATAAGCCATGTAGAAATGGAATACACACAGAGAATACACATATGAGTAAATGAACAGAAATGGTTTAGGTTATTTACTTCTTTAGGTTGGGAAAGTTTTCTTCTATGATTTTATTGAATATATTTTCTGTGCCTTTGAGCTGGAGTTATTCTCTTTCTTCTACCCTTTTTAGTCTTAGGTTGGTCTTTTCATGATGTCCCAGATTTCCTAAATGTTTTATGTTAAGAATTTGTTGGAGTTAATGTTTTATTTGACCAATGAGTCTATTTCCTCTATAGTATCTTCAACGCCTGAGATTCTTTCTTCTATCTCTTATATTCTCTTGGTTATATTTGTCTCTGTAGTTTCTGTTCATTTACCCATATTTTATATATCCAGAATTCCCTTGGTTTGTGCTTTCTTTATTACCTATATTTCAGTCTTCAAATCTTAAACTGTTTGCTTCACCTGTTTGATTGTTTTATGTTGATTTTCTTGGATTTCTTTGAGGGATTTATTAATTTCTTCTATTATGTTTGTCTTCTCCTCCATTTCATTAAGGAAGTTTTTCATTTCTTTAAAGATATTCATCATTTTCACAAAATTATATTAAAAGTTGCTTTCTTCTGCTTCTTGTGGGTTAGGATGATCAAGACTCCCTGCTGTGTGATTTCTGGGTAC
Organism: Alexandromys fortis; assembly: GCF_014885135.2. Lineage (NCBI taxonomy): Eukaryota > Metazoa > Chordata > Mammalia > Rodentia > Cricetidae > Alexandromys > Alexandromys fortis. The sequence goes on along the minus strand of NW_026067896.1, from coordinate 16,425,730 downwards.
TGGTGATACCATGTAGTTTTTTAGGTTGTTGAATGAATTCTTGCATTGGTGCCTATCCATCTCTTCAAATGAGGCCATCAGTGTCTTTGCACCTTGGTCCAATCTTGCAGTGACTGTGTGTTTGGGGATTTATCTTGGTGTGCTCTGTACTGTCAATGTCTGTGTCTCAGGAAGCCTCTGTGGTCTCTCTAAGCCTGCTCTCTTAGTCTTCTCTCCTGGTTTGCTCTTTTGATCCTTTCTCTTGGTCCCATCAGTGTTTTAGCAAGCTCTTGATCCCCTCAGTATTGGAGCAAGCTGTGTTTCAGAGTTTCACCGAGGTTGCAAGAGGATAGGTGAGTTTGAAGGCAGGGTGGGGCTAGTAGCTTGGAGGGTCAGGTGAATTAGTTTGGGTTTTTGGGAACCTACCTGCAGGAAGGTCACCTGCTGGCTGACTAGAAAAGCCTAGGTAGTTGGGGGAGGGGCCTAGGGTTTTTTTTCACTGTGGAGGTCCTAGAGAGTGGAGTGTCCTACCACATGGTTGTTCACTCATCACTTAATTCCCTTCAGTATTGGAGTAAGCTGTGTTTCAGAGTTCCACTGAGGTTGCAGGAGGATAGGCTAGTTTCAGGGCGGAGTGGGACTAGTAGCTCATTTACTACCTTTTGAGATAAGATATTACATGTAGCCCAGGCTTGCCCTCATCTTGCAATCTTCCTGACCCAGTGTCAAAAGTGCTAAGATTATGGGCATGAAACACCAAAATCAATAAATAATATTTTTATTATGTTTTATTTATTTTTGTTTTTAAAGTATAGATAGATGATAGATACATAGATATCCTCTCTCTCT
>NW_026067896.1:16417161-16424240 GCF_014885135.2 Alexandromys fortis | reverse complement strand
AATAACAACTAAAGAAAAAGAAGCCACAAATTTGAAAGAGAGCAAAAAGAAGTCCATGGGAGAATTTGGAGGGAGGAAAGGAAAATGGGAAATGGTGGGATTATATAATAATCTCAAATAAATAAATAAAAATAATACTTTAGGTTTAAACTTCTGAGCTGTCTCTCCAGTCCAGCTAAATTATTTTTAATCTTTAGGTGACATACTAGAAGGAATTTCAGCAAATTTTTGTTTTTCGAGATTATGAATGATGTCATGAGTGTTTCTGTACAGCATGCATTTATATATATATATATATGTGTGTGTGTGTGTGTGTGTGTGTGTGTATGTATAATTGCTGCAGCATATGATAATCTGTCTATAATCTGCTATAAAGAAATCAATCAACTGTTGTTTTCCAGATGACTGTTGCTATTTTACATTTTCAACAGCAGTGGGTATGGTTTTCAGTCATTCCAGGTCTTGGTTAAAACATGTCAGTGTGTACTTCAGTCAGTTCAATAGTTACATAGGAGTCACTCCTGGCATTGGTTTGAATTTTCACAGTAAATAATAACACTGGAAATTGGCACATGATCACTTTGCAATGCTTGTTTTGTTTGTTTGTTTGTTTGGTTGGTTGGTTATTTTTGTTGTTGTGAAATATCAAGCTTTTTTCAATCGGTTGATTTTTCTTCTTTTTGTTGTATTTTTGGGAGTTTTAGTGTATATAGCTTGAATTCAGGTCTGTGACTAAAATATAATTGACATATATTTCCTTTCAATCTGCATCAGACTTCTCCATTTTTAAATAATATCTTTTACAGATAAAGCCATTTATAGTTCATTGAATCCAGTCTATGCTTTTCTTTATATTTTGTGGATCGTGGTTTTTGTACTATAGCTAAGAATTCTTCCTTTGACTTCCAAAATTCTGAAGGTTTTTTTTTTGTTAATGTGTTAAATTTTTAGGTTTTATATTTAAGATTATGATGGTTTTTAGAAACAGAACAAAGAAATTGTTAAGGACCAAACCAAAATATACCATTGATATGGAATGTCTCTCTGTATGCTATGAATATCTTTTATTACCATTGTTAAATAAAGAAGTTCATTTGGCCAAAAGACAGACAGAATAGAGATAGTTCAGAAATTCAAGCATAGATAAAGGGGAAAAAGGCGGAAGACATGAGCAACCACCAGAGGAATAAGATGTGAGGTAACAAGCCATGAACTTCCCTGTAAAATATACAATAAGTTGTGAGAGCTAGTTAATAAGAAGCCTGAACTAATAGACCAAACAGATTGTAATTACTATTAAGTCTCACAACTGGCAGGCAGGAGAAAAATCTCCAGTTACAGACCATCTTAAAATGTTCTATTCTTTGATATTTGCTATATCCAAACGCCCAGGCCAATCAAGCAGCTCTTGTTCCAAAACGTCTTCACCTCTCCACAGGAAAACTCCTTTTCTGTTAAGCAGATGCCCTCTCCCCATTATCTCTGTAGAACTTTGATTTGCATTTGGGCTGTATATATATAAATATTTTGATTTTTTTTTATTGAAAAAAAATTCCACCTCCTCCCAGCCTCCCATTTCCCTCCCCCTCCCCCTACTCTTCTCCCCCCTCCCCCCACGTTTCTCCCCCTCCCTCTAGACTTTAAAATGGTAATTAACCCAATTAAAAAATGGGGCACTGAACTGAACAGAGAATTCTCAACAAAAGAAGTTCAAATGGCCAAAAGACACTTAAGGTCATGCTCAACCTCCTTAGCAATCAGGAAAATGCAAATCAAATATTTTGATATTTTATATAAATAGAATATATCAAGATATCAACTTTTTGTTTCTGGTTTCTTTCAATTAGCAGAACATGTTTGTGATTCATTCACATTGCAATATTTCATTTCTTTATATGAATGAGTTCTTACATTGCTTTTATATGTCATCATTTGTTTCATCATCCTTTGTAAGACGTTTGGACTGCTCTGAGTCTCTAATTGAAACAAATGTAGCACTAAAAATAAACATGCATAAGTACTTATTTTAATAGCTGTTTTTAAAACTTATTTGGAGTATGTATCTAGGAGTGGAATCAATGAGTCATATCGTAATTACATTCTAGTGTTTTGAGGGAAATGTCAAACTGTTTTACACATTGTCTCTGCCCTGTCGTCACCACCACTGATCCCCGCCAACACTTGTTATTTCTCTTTGGATGCTCTGATGATCTGAAGTGACAGTTCATTGTGTTTTTCCATACTTCCCTGGTGACTAACAGGCTGGGAATCTGTTCATGTGCTCATGTGTCATTTGTATATCTTCTCTGAAAAAAAATATCTATTAAAGTCTACTGGATACTTAAAGGTGAATTGGATTTTTGTTATTAAGTCATACAGGACTTTTCCATTTTTATTATTGAGTCATTAAGATATTTTATAATGTATTGCTACAAAATATTTGTACACTGTGTGAAAATGTGCTGTTGTGATCGGTGGAATAAAGAGCTGAATGGCCAATAGCTAGTCAGCAGGTATAGATGGGACTTCTGGGGACAGAGAGGACTCTGAAAAGAAGAAAGGTAGAAACCCAAGGAGATGCCGAGTAAGCAGGATGTGCAGGATGAGAGCCAAGAGCCAAGTAAAAGAACTTAGATCAATATAAATGGGTTAATTTAAGTTATAATAACTAATTAGAAACAAGCCTAAGCTATAGACTGAGCTGTCATAATTAATAAGAAATCTCCATGCCATTATTTGAGAGCTGATGGGACAAAGAAAGACTTGTTACAATGTGTTATAGTTATCAAACAGGATACACAGCAAAACTTTAATTATATATTACCTTGGCATTGTTTGATAATTCTTTATGATAGAAAATTTGTAATTTGATCTTATCAAGTGCATACATTTTTATCTTTTGCTGTCTGTTATATTGGTGTAAATCTTATACTTCTACAATTTTTATGATTTAAAGCTGTTACATCAGGAAACAACCATTTTGAATTTTTTTCTGTGTGATTTGAGGTAAGCATCCAACTTTATTCTACTGCATATAAGTATCTATTTATCAATATTATTTGCTGAAAAGATCATCTTTTCCCAGTTGAAATTGTTTAGGCTTCCTGGTCAATTGGTAATAGATGTAGTGGTTTTATTTCTGGGCTTTCAAATAAATTCTATTAGGCTCTAATCTTTGTTTGTGTCAGTGACACTTAATTCTGATTATTACAGCTTTGTAGTACTTTCTTTTTAATGAGCATTCAAGATATTTATCATCTTAGCAACATCTTCAAATGTGCAGATCATGTTGTTTTACTTATATTCACACAGACTTATCTCTCTTGCCTCCCACCTACATGGTAGTCAGTTTGCTCCCTCTACATGGTTCCCTGCTATTATATAACTTATACCATTATAATATTATACTATATTATATTATATTATACTAATAACTTGGATGCAGTTGTTAGAGCTCAATGCTGGTATGAAATTCCTGGGAACCATACCCATAGGAAAAGTCTTCACTTTTTGTGAGCTGCACCAGTTTGACCTTTAGTGACCTTGGAAGAGAAGTGAAGGTCATCCAGAAACTCTTCTAGGCTCTTCCATAACAAAGGAATGCTGCCGTATAAAAAATGCAGTTACAGATATTTACTTTTCCACTTACTATAGCACACTACAGACTTGTACTCTCCCAAGAACACAAAAGCAGTCACAACCAGGAGGGATTGCAGTGTTCTGAAGGTGAAGTAGATGAAGAAGAAAGTATAAACCAGGGGAAGAGAAAACAACTTCCTACTGCTGACAGTGACATGAAGTTATCCAATATTCTCCTTATACTCCAACTACACTGATTAGTACAATGGCAACCAGTTAGGAAAAAAAGAGCAACAGACAGAAGGGTCCTCAGAGGATCCATCCAGAGAAGATCCCAAAGATAAGAAAGGAAATTAAATTATGGGCAATAGAAGACTGAAGGTTATGATGATTATTTCAATAAAAACAACAATTAAACAGAACAAAGCTTTGCCCAGTGTGATAAAACACTCTCTGTGAAAACTTCTTTCTCTCAACGTATCTTAAAACATAAACCAGGTTCAGCTTTCACAAAAGCATGACTAGGCAAACCAGAAAACAAAATAGAGCAATGAATTCTCAGCCTAATCTGAAGAGAGTCACCTCAGAGTCAGCTCAGACTTGATGCAGACAACACAATCTAGGCAGGGCATTTAAAATAGTTACAGTTCCATGTTAAAGTCTTAAATGGGAACATAAACATCAACCGAATAGTATCAGCCAAGACGTGGAGAGTGTAAGAATACAAAGAAAATGTTGAGAATACAAAAACTGCAGCAACAGAAAAGAGGAAATGTTTTCATCAACGGGTGTGTCAGTCATTTTGACACATCTGAGGGGGAAACCAGTGAACTTGAAGATAGGTCAATAGAAACCTTCAAGTATGAAATGCAAAAAGAATAAAATGATGATGCTTAAAAAAAAAAAGAACAGGCAAACCCAAAATATATAAGTCAATTGCAAAGGGAAGAACATATTCATAATTAGAATGCCGGAAGGAGCCGAAACAAAGTGATAGATAGCCACAGTTCAGAAAGAGAGCACAAACAGAAGCAATCATTACCCACAATACACCGCAAAAGCCAGGTGGGAGTTTCCATATTTAAAGTGCAGAAAGTCAACATCAAAAGGGAAGGATGAAGCAAGCCAAGGGGTAGAGGGGAGGTCCTTTGCCACAGGGGGGCAATAGTGCTGCTGCTTTGCACTGTGGCGTGCAGGCCACAGGAGCATGGAGACTGGAAGAAACAGGGTACTGACAGCCTTTGCTTCCCGACCCATTCTCTGCTTTACTTCTCTTCCATTTTCATCAGTGGCTTTATTCAGATCCTCCCTGATGTGCAGTCACAGCCAATAGGAGACACAGCAGACAGTGGGCAGACTGTGTTTTTGGACCAGATGACAGATCTGACTTACTTCTCAGTGACATTATGAAATAAATAACCTTTATTATTCCTTGAGGACACTGAGCCAGGTGAAAGGATAAGTCTAGGCAGTGAAGCTTGTTAAAGGTTCTGCCAGGGATCCCAGTACAAGATGAAAACAATTCTGTGGTCTCTCAGCAACTTTGTAGTTGTACATGTATGCATATGTGTGTGCACATATGGTAATGCCAAGTCTCATGAGTTCTTCTAATAAGCTTCCTTTTAAGTGAGTAAGACACTGATCACAGGAATCTTATTAAAACAATCAGATGGAATATTTCTTAAGAAATCACTCTTATCTAGTTTATGGTTTCTAGTATTGCCTTTGTCTCCACCTTCAAAATTAGTTAAAAATTTATTGGAACACTTCACTCAATATGATGTTTTCTAGATCCATCCATTTGCCTGCAAATTTCAAGATATTATTATTTTTTCTGCTGTGTAGTACTCCATTGTGCAAATGTACCACATTTTCCTTATCCATTCTTCGGTCGAGGGGCATTTAGGTTGTTTTCATGTTCTGGCTATGACAAACAATGCTGCTATGAACATAGCTGAATACATGTTTTTGTGGTACAATTGAGCATCCTTTGTGTATGAAAGACAAATATCGCTCACTCATAAGTGGCTTTTAGACATGACGAAAAGAAAACTGGCCTACAATTCACAATCCCAGAGAACCTAGACAAGAATGAGGACCCTAAGAGAGATACATAAATCTAACCTACATGGGAAGTAGAAAAAGGCACGATCTTTTGAGTAAATTGGGAGCATGGGGACTATGGTAGAGGGTTGCAGGTGGGGAGGACGGGAGGGGAGCAGAGAAAAATGTAGAGCTCAATAAAAGCAATTAAAAAAAAGAAAAAAAACTTATTGGGACAAAATAGCAGAAAACAAAAATGATGTGGAAGAAAACAGAGGTTAAAGACATTTGTTTTAACTGATGTCAGTAGTTAAATTTTTCAACATTTCGAGACATTTTATGCATATTTTCATCTTACAACACTCATCCACTAAGCAGAGTAAGCCTCTCAAACTTGTGCCAGGTCAGTCCGTAGCATGTTCCTTTCCTTCCTGCTACTTTCACATAACTTCATATGTGACAAACTCATTAATACTCATTTTTGACTGGATTCTGACCTTAATTAGAACAACAACTGTGTTTATACCACTAAACAAGTAGTTCACTACTATGCATATTTCCTGGTATAGTATTTTTTTATAATATATATTGATTGAAAGTTATCTTCTTGGAGTATGTCTTGTTTCAGTACTCTGAGAATCTGAATTAGCTCAATATGGTGTAGATGTACAAAAAAAAAGATGGAGAGATCCTGTCTTTCAATTTATAGGAATACTATCTGAGGTTTTATTAGCAAGCCAAACCATTTATATAAACTAGATGTAATGGAACCTACAATTAGACAAGTAAACAGATTGGACATCTATAGTCATTGCTAAAATAAAAATGGACAGAGTAGCAGTCAATTCGTTTCAATTAGACTGGGAGATGGCAGTTTAGGAGCAAGATTCTGTATGCCTGGGAGAAAACTGCTGAGCACGGGTCTAGACACACATCAGACACAGGATGCTTATTCTAATGAGTGGGAACAAAGAACCTGGGAGTCACAAACAAGGAAGGCAACAGTTCTTTCTAGGGGCCGGAAAGGAATAGTGAAAAATACTCAAATAAATTTACAATGAGTGGGTGAACTTTAAGTGAGAATTGGAAAGATAGAAACACTCACTGGTGGCATGCACAATCACTGCTTGTTTTCAGACATAAACCCAAATATCTGTTCCCCCAAATGCAACTCCAACCCCATTTCTTTTCTCTACACATGCTCACGCCTAACCTTGATGGAGAACAAGTGTCTTATTAATTTCAGGGTTTATTATTGCACCACTCTTTCTTGTTTGATTGATCGAATAACAAATGATGCATTGCTACAATGAGAAACTTGTCCATGTATCTTTTGCAACCTTGACACACATGCACATATATACCTATGTTTAGACATGCACATTTTCCTGTTACATAAGAGATTCTCTTTGCATTAAACTTGTTCTAGGAACTTATTTATTTATTTATTTATTAAA
>NW_026067896.1:16386727-16416272 GCF_014885135.2 Alexandromys fortis | reverse complement strand
TGAGTGTTCTAGGAACTTTTTAAGGCCATTGATCTTATTAAAATTTAACTAATTTATTATTATTGCATTAATCATTATTGTGTGTGTACCGAATCATGAAATCATGCCTTGGTGCATATATGTAGGTCAGAGAGCATCATTAGGAGTTGGTTCTTTCTTCCACACTGGATTCTGTAAACTGCATAGACTGTCAAGCTTGCAAGGCAAGTACTTTTCCCCACTAAGTCATCACATCTGCTCAAGTTTTATGATCTCCATTAAATATGATCTTTTAAAAGATATACCATTCAGTTAAAATATATGTACTAATTGGAAATATGAGTTATGTTAGTCATTTGAGATGCTATTTTGTAAAAGCCCCCCTACTTTTAAAGCACTGTTTATATGTTTTTGGTAAAATTCCATATTTTGCTATGCCTCATGGGAGAAAAGAATAATATTACGATAAGCCCTATATTTAGAATATATACAGATTTTTATTACAGTTAGAAATTTGAAAATCACAAGAGGTTTTCATTCTTACTGAAATAATATAAATAAACCCAATAAGCTATGAAATCATAGTTTTAAATGCTTGCCAGAGAGCTCAGGATATAAATAAATCAAGTTCTAGAAGGACCTTTGTAAGAGGGCAAAGATTGATAGACATGTTTTAAAATATCAAAAGGCATAAGATATATAAACATTTACAACAGAAATGAAAATATCTCATAGCTAGCCTAATAACAGATAAGATAAAGCAGGAAAAAAATCTTGAAATTGGTCAATAGAAAATATCCAAGTGGCAATACACAAAATTTACTGGGAGAAGAGACTAAAAGTCATATATCTGTAGGATAAAATCAAATGAACTAATTGAGCATGTATGTTCACAGTCCTAAATGGCAAAACAAAGAGACATGAAAATAGTTGTATTCAAAATGGCCAAAAGCTTTCTCAACTAAATGTGTCACCTGGCACTGAGTTTGCTTCTATATCTTTAAAAATCAATCAGTAAAATTTATAGCAACAAATAATGAGAAAATAAAATTATGCAATGATCCCAGTATGTGTAGAAAAGGCATTTAACATCACTTAACTCCTCCTAATAGACACTATCCTCAAAGGAGAATCAAAAGCAATTTAGTTATTGTTTAAAAAAAAAGTGTCTTAACAACTTTAAAATTCTTCAGCAGACTTAATAGTAAATGTTGTTTGCTTCTTCCTGGGTCAGAAATAAAGCAAGCATGTACAACCTAGACAGTGTTCTTTGATTGGTCCGGGTCTTTTCTGAAGTCTATGTATTAAGAATGAAGTGCAAATATTCTCTTGACTCTTTGAGAATGACAGGACTGTACAGGTGAAAAACAAGAACCATACGTACAGGAAGACTTAAATGAACACATGACTTCAAGAAAGATATATGCTAGGTGGTTACTATACAAAATACACATGCTCCTAAATTTTAGCAAGAAATATTTCAAAATTTGACCAACAATATACTAGGTATAATAAGGTACCAAACATAAAACACCCGTGGAAGAAATTTAATTTGTATTTCAATAGTTTTTGCACAACTTTTATTAATGTTTTTTTGCATTATTTTAAGATTAAATGTATGATGTCAAATTCTATTTGGTCATCATGTGTCCCTAATCTCCTCTGATTTATGTAGTTTATTGTGGCATATCTTTGCTTATGATGACTCTGATATTTCTGAGGACTGATAAGTTATTCTGTGTGATAACCTACAATTTACTTTTGTCTGTTATTTAAGGACACGGGGGTCTCAGCAGAAACTATGAAAGAAACCACCTCTCTTGTCACACTGTATCTGAGGCGCTCACTCGTCACGTGGTTTGTATTAACTGCAATCACTTGGTCAAAGTGGATTTGCCTGGCTTCTCTGATCCATGACTTCGTTCTCTAGAAGCCAAGTCGCTGAGACAGCCCACAGTCAAGTGTGTGGGAAGACAACCTTTGCTATCAGCAAGAGGGAGTAGCAATTTAAATTATTTGGAACTGTGTAATTCTCCCATACACACGTATTTATTTAGTTAACTATTAAGCTTTTGTTTTGTATTAAAGTCAATTACTGCACTGTGATAATTACTGTTTGGCTTTAATTGTCCCAACTTGAGGCAACAGGAATTCCTTCAATTTGACTCCTATATTCTTTTGATTAGAATTTATAAAAAACTTCCAACCCTTTAAGAAGTTTCAGACTCATGTTATTTTCTATTCCTTAACAGTAGGATCTGCAATTTCTCCGACAGTTCAGATAGTTATTTTTTGGAGTATAATATCTAGAAACTAAGATTTGGGCACCAGCTCTACTTACTGCCTCTAGGCTGCCATTGCTGCACATTTCTTATGGTGGGCACTACTCTGTAATTTATATATGTGTACTATCACATGTATATACATACATCCATAATTATTTCTGGGCTTCTCCATCTGTATTTATGTTAAACTAAACATATGCTAATGCAAATGTCTCTAGCTCTAATCCAGGACTACATAATTTACTCCACTTCGCTCATCTAGAAAGTTCTGAGACAATGAACCTATGTCCCACCATCATTCAGGTCCACTTAATGATGTCTTGGACTTCAGTTCAAAAACAAATCATTTTCAATATTGAAATTCTTTATTTCAACAAGTAGTTTCATTAATGAGACTGCAGAACTTGTATTCAGTTCATTTTTTTTTATTTTTAACTTTATAGTTTCTAAATAAAAAAAATTTTTTTTCTAAATAAAAATTTGTTTCATTCCAAGATACTTAAGTGAAATCCTCTTTCTTGCTTCTTTGGGGAGGGTGTGTCATACTGTCTGGTAGAAATACATTTTCCCCTGTTATGTTCTGTATTTCATAGTAGGATTTCCCCCAAGCTCTTGTTTGATTTCTCAAGTTAATTAGCATGTCTGAGTTTATTCTCTGTCATGTAAACCTCTGCAGATTTTGACAAATTAGCAGAATTTGATATTTGCTATCCCAGTACCACACTGAACGGAAACATCACCTAAAATATGTAGTTTGTGGGAATGTATTTGCAGCTTAATTAAATGATTATAGGGGAGGGTGATGGCTGGCTCTTATGGTAAATGTTTATTTCTTTTCCTTTCCTTTTGAGATTACACTATAATTATATTATTTCCCTTTCTTTCCTCTAAGCCCTCCAATATACCCTTCTTTGCTCTCTTTCTAATTTTTTATCATAAACTGTTGTTATGTAAAATAAGTATATGTACAATCATAAAGGGTCCTAAATAAAGCCTGCCTAATTTTTGTATTGTCAGCTGTATAATATATGTCTTCAAGGTTGACCACTTCATACTGAATGGCCAATTTGTTTGATCTTCCTAGGGGAGGACTATAACGAACTTGTAAAAAATCTCCCACATGAGGTGTATTGTTTGTATACTGACTGCACTAACTCAGAGTTCCTTTATTCTCTGAATACTGGACAGCTTTGGGTGCCTTCAATGTTTAAATACGTTCTCACCCAGTGTTGGCATCTGAGTTTGAACAACATGAATAAATGTACCTCTCTGACTCTGAAATAAGTGAAGCTGCTTTGACCAGGTCTAGTCAAAACTGTCAAACTACATTAGTTCAAGAGGTTTGCTTGAGAAATATTTTATGAAATTAGTTCTTAGAAGAGGAAGTGAGACAAGGAAACGGTAACCTCATGTGATCATCTTCTTCATTCGCTGGAAGTGTGTTTGGAAATTCATGAAGATTCAGAGACTGTTTTTGTCATTAGTGAGAGCCCTGTAAGCAATTAGCAGTTTGTTGTAAATAGAACACTGGGCACCACAATTCAAGCACATTTCATTTCTAAGATTTGTGTTAATTTATCACTATGTAAAGGCATTTCAGCACAAGGACCTATTGCAATAGACAGAATAAATAATAGTTTCCAGAATGTCCAAGTCCTACTCTCCAGAATATATCTTGTCACAAATTCCCAATATGCACAGCAAGAAGAAGCATGCAAAGGGAGAAGCTGTAATGCTGCTGATTTACTGACTCTCCAGTCGGGAGGCTGTTGTGCAAATATCTGTGGTTCCTGTGTAACCACAATGTGAATGGGTCAGAGAGAGGAACCGGTGAAATAGGCCTAAATGATCACTCCTGGCTTTAAAGATGAGAAAGGCTATGGTGAGACGAGGAATGCAGTAGCTTCCAGATGCCAGAAAAAAAAAAAAGGACCAGAGGATCCATCCTACAAGTACCAAGCAGTGATGTAGCCTGGTCAGTTCCTTGGATTTCAATCAGACGAGACTCACTATGTAAATAACTGTAAGATAAATCCATATTGTTTTAATACACACAGCCTGTGGTAATACATTATAGAAGACACACTGATGGATCCATTATGATGCCCAAAATGGAGAGGTGGAGTATTAAAATGTGAGGATTTTTTTTTGCCATGAAAACAAAATATTTAAAAATTTAACATCCTTCACATACTTAGGCAGGTTTGATGTCTGGACAGTTGATTCTTTCATAAGATTATAAAAGCTTACATTTTAGAAGTATTTGCACCATTCAGCCCAGTGCCCAAGTGTGCAGTGAAGTTTCTCAGTAACAAAATCAATTAGTCTGCAATAAAAGGCAAATACAACATGGGGATCATGAGAGACATAAGGATAGACCTCAGCGCTCCACTCGTGACCAGGATTCACACCAAGTGCACAGTTTCAGCTCCTTTAACCAGCTCCCAGAGTAAGAACATACATTACAATTTGGCCAACTCTCGTCTTTTGAGGAACTCTATGTATCACTTATAACTCTAGACTACGCAGATGCACAGAGAATGAATGCTGTTGCTAATTTCTATAGGTCCCGGGTGTTCATGAGTTCTGTTTGCCTATTACTGACTACTTCTCCCTTGTGTCCTATCTATACCTCCTACTTTCCCTCCACATGGCATTCAAGTTAAGGGTAGAAGCAAGCTTGCCTTAAGAGCACATCTGTGTCTCATAGACTTGTGAACCATGTCCTGTCATACTAACCAAAATACTGCATCTCTAGGACAAAACACACATCTTGAATGGACGAAAGAGATCTTTGCTTGTCCTCATAACAGAGCATATTTATGGAAATATATATATTTCAGAACCAACACAAAAATCATAATTGCAGGCCATGACCAAAACAAACAAGTTATTACATTGGTACCTAAAATGTAAGGTTAAAAGAGATCACTATAAAAAGCTGGGAGATAGTTATTTTTTTTTTCTTAACTCCAATGAAGCTAAAGGATTTTTTTTATCTCCAACAGATGTAATTAGGATTAACTGAGGAATTACTTAGTTCCAAATTATGAGTACTGGTTTGCTACATCTTCCAAACAGTAGAATGGGCAGTTATTGCCTCGAGCAATGGTTTTCAACCTTCCTAATGCTGTGACCCTTTAATACAGTTCTTCATGTTATGGTGACCCCCAACCATAAAATTATATTCGTGACTACGTCATAACTGGAATTTTGCTACTGTCATGAATCATAATGCAAATATCTGTGTTTTCCGGTGGTCTTAGATGACCCATGTGGAAGGGCTGTTCAACTCCCATAGGGGTCGCGACCCACAAGTTGAGAACCACTGGCCTAGCAGGTTAAGTGGGATACTTTAAGGACTACAGAAAGAGCTTGTGAAGAAACACAGATGCTGCGGCTACCCACATAAACCTATACAAGATCCCCAAGATTGAGCCTGTCAGCCTTCTTCCTTTAGTAATAACGTGATTCATGAGATTTTATACCTAGATGAGGAGATATTGGTAATGAATAGCGACTGGGGCAAGTCAATCTGTTTTCTTCAATAGTAAAGCTCTTGGAGCAACCTCGGGTAAACTCAGTGGTTCATTAAGAAAAGAACAAGAACCAGCCCATTGTGGGCAACGCTATTCCTTAGGAAGAAATCCTGAAAGGCATTCAAGAGGAGAAAACAAGTCAGCCAAGATGCATATTATTTATCTGTCTGTCTGTTTGTCTGTCTATCTGTCTCTCCCTCCCCCCTCTGTCTATCTGTCTCTTCCTCTCCCTCTTCTCTTTCTCCTTCCCCTCCCCTCTGCCCTTGACTGTGCATGAGTTGACTGAGGATGTGCTGTGTCCAGCTCCTTGAGTTTCTCCCTTGACTACCCTGAAATTATGGACTGTGATCTGAAATTGTAAACCAAATAAACCATTTCTTCCTCTGCAAAAAAAAAAAAAAAAAAAAAAAAAAAAAAAAAAAAAAAAAAAAAAAAAAAAAAAAAAAAAAAAAAGAAAGAAAAGAACAAGAAAAGGTAAGTGTTTCTTTGTGTCTCCTACCCTCCACATCCCTAGTTGTTACTTTGTGTCCCAAACACTGGAGAACTCTAGCTTCACTTTCTGGCAGGTGAGGGCTGTTTTTGTGTACAGACTCGGCATCTGTAATTGTTCCTCTCTCTCAGAGGTCCTATCTACCAGCTGCCACTTCCACTGCCTGAGTGGCGAACCCTCTGCTCAATAACTGTGTTCAGCACAGGGTGAGGAGTTAGCCAGCCTCTGTAGGAGGTTCCTACAGACCAGCAGCAGTCTCAGGCTATAAACATCCAGGAGGAGGAAGCTGCAATTACTACCTTTTGTACACAAGGACCAATCATTTCTAAACACTCATCTTTACACACATCCTCAACTCTGGCACTTGGACCAAAGGAAGGCTCAGGCCCTTCCCATGGGTCTGAGTAATCATCCCTTGACCTGAGCCAAACAATAGAAACAATGCACATGCACTCAGGGCTTCTGTGGCTCCCCACACTCCTTTTTCCGCATGCAGAGGCAGAAGAAATATCAAGGGAAAGATTAGCAAATTGATTTTTATCACACATTCCAGGGGTGAGGGTACGAAAAACCATCTGCTAGTAGCATGGGTGAACAGGCTGAAGCCTTCCACTGCCAAACAGAAAAGCAGCAGATTATATGTCCCTCCCAAATGAAACTTTCTTCGATTCAAGATGCTGGAAGCATATATGGAATGGACTAGTCTTCAAAACAAAAGTCACTCCAGGAGTCACTCAAGTTCCAGCAATAGAGTTTAAGCCCCACTAAGGTTAGCATTCCTCAAGTCTTGGAAAGGTAGCAGCTTCTACAAAATCCATCTCACTAAGTTGATGTGAGAGGTCCGAACTCTCTGAGCATAGCTGTTGCCCCTAAGTTTGCTGTAGCTAAGGGGTATCCTTTTGAGGCTCTGCCTGCAGGCCTTAACTATGTGGATCCCTGTTGGATGACTGGAGACTATCCAGCTGTGTCCCACATTGAGTCATTTAGCCAGGCTCTAACAAATTCTCTCAGAGGTCAGGAAAGGAGCCCTTGATGGAAGAGAGAGATGGGGCAGTCCCCATTCTGCTCTGGAGAGCTAGTACTGGTAAAAGTCCTTAAGAAAACCCCCTTTCGGAATGACAATTGGATTTCCTGTTCTTTATGCCTGTCAAGGCAGCTGGTGTAAATTCCTGGCTAAATGGCACAAGACCACCTTGAACCTATACAAAGGGATCCTTTTCAGCAATGCTTTTTTTTAGCCTGAGCCTAGATAAGAGCACTCATTTCAATAATTCCTTGGGAGATACCAGTGTTAGGAATCAAAATTTCTGTATCTCCATCAGGGTGACAAGTGCTTTTGACCAAGAATGGTTAACACATTGTGTAGTCCATGACCAGTTAGGAATATCCAAGTACAGGATGCATGAACCTGACCATAATGAGTAATTGTAAGACAAAACACTGTCCCAAAGACTGTCAGTCCTACTTTTGTGATAGGCCTGTGCAATAGTTACCTCAGTGATGAACCCAACTTCTTTAAACAACAACAACAACAAAAATCTTTCTTTTTATTTGTTCTTTGTGTCTTCCACAGCATGCATCTCGATCTCATTCATTTCCTTGTCCCTTCCCATCTGCCTTCAGCCCCTGAAACCACTCCCTAATAAAATAAAATTTAAGAGAACAAACAAAGAGGGAGAAAGGGAAAAGAAAAGGCAAAATCTTATCATGGAAGATGTGGTGTAGCACAGTGCACAGAGTCATTGGTCTGCGTCAAGCTCTCTGGTTTCTGCTACACTATCAGTGCTGGGCCCTCACTAGAAAACTACTTGGATGTCCTGTTGTTGCTCTTTGTCATGGAGATCCTGCAGCTTTGGGTTTGCAGGCCCAGCCCCTTCACATCCTCCAGCAGATTAAATTTGGGGTAGATTTGAGGGTAAGCCAACACATAACCCTGGTTCTGGGCCTGGGTACCTGCAGGGCTGGACAGCCCACCAGCTGTCCCCCATCCTCACCACCAGGGTGAGCTCTCCAGCATTACCCTAGCTAGTTCATCCCTTGCAGCAATGAGCAAGAGGTGAGGCCACACTGCCCTGAATGTACCCAATCTTGTCTGAACCCAACTTCTGAGTGTGACCTGATTGGTCCGCTCTCCCCAAAATGTGACTATCCCACTGACCATATTGAGTAAAGGCCCTCTGTGTCCATAAGGATCATAAAATTCACTCTCCTGTGAGGGAAGGCTGACTCTGGGAACATCTAAGGCACACACAGACCTCTCTTTACCTGCGAGTGCAGATGTCAGTGAGATACTTGCAGGTTCTAAGTCCACTTGTGTCCAAACTATACTAAAAAGTCATAATCTTCCAGCAGACCCATTTTGTCCTGTAAATATTCCAGACTTTGTCCTGTAAATATTCCAGACTTGGTTCAGAGAAACAAAAGAGCAAGGCAGCTGTAGCCTCTCTGTGTAAAAAGACAGCATCAGTGTAAGCTTAGAGATCACAGGGAAACTAGAACTTCTGAGCAGAAACATTTATTAGAAAAGGTCCCTCCCTGTCTGGGATAGAACATAAAGTCTGCTATTGTTTCAGGAGGAGGGAAAAGGCTCCAACGTTCTAACGAAGGCAAATTCAGGGCTAGAGAATTGAATAAGGGATACAGATATCCAGGAATATGACTCCACGACCACTTATATGGCACATGAGAGTTCCATGGGCTTATGATCCATCTTTCTGAATGCCAAAACAAGGTCTGCTATCAGCGTTCCCTTCCATGCTACCCTTCTTTCCTAATGTTTCTCAAGAGGTGGTGTTGATAGTAGAGACCCTGTGGCTGACTTATGAAGTGGTGTCTGCAGAGGGGAGACTTTGTGAGCTCTTGAGTCAACCCAGTGGCCTTCTCCATGGAGAAGACCTTGCAATGGCCAAAGGCAGTAGGGAAATCTCCAGTGTAGCTGACACATCAAACCCTGCACAGTACTGTTGCATGGTTTCCTTGTCTGCTCTCCTTTAATAAAGGCAAGGTTGCTTTGATGAGGTTCTCCCCAGGGGTTATAATTATTCTAATGGTTTCACCATTAGATTTTACCTGACCCACATAACACATTGTTATTTAATAGATCTCCAGAAACCCAGGTCTACACAGACAACTGATTGCCCTTTCAGCCCTGGGCACGAACCCTAGGATCCATGTCTGAAAACATCCTCTCTTTGATCAACGTTCTATAACACCACCCACCTTTTAGCTGGAATTAGCCAGAGTGGTGGTTGCCTCCGTCTTCAATTGTGTCAGCGTCAAAGAGAGAAAAGGAGGGTCAGAGAAACTTGGCATGATCTAGAAAACCATGAACAGGTTGATCCTTACTCTTGGGGTTGTCTTCTCTGCCTCTACATACACACACTCCAGGAGGTAGTGGCCAACAGGGCAAAAAGAACTTATCCAAGAATGAATACCCAGGCAGGCCCAATTAGGAAGGCAAGGAAGTCTGAAGGCAAGGCACTCAGGAGCCTATAAAATGTCCAACCTCCTGTTGAGAATTCTCTGTTCAGCTTAGTGCCCCATTTTATACTTGGGTTGATTAGCCTTTTACGGTCTAGTTTCTTGAGTTCTTTATATATTTTGGAGATCAGACCTTTGTCAGTTGCGGGGTTGGTGAAGATCTTCTCCCAGACAGTGGGTTGCCTTTCTGTCTTAGTGACAGTGTCCTTTGCTTTACAGAAGCTTCTCAGTCTCAAGAGGTCCCATTTATTCAATGATGCCCTTACTGTCTGTGCTGCTGCGGTTATACATAGGAAGTGGTCTCCTGTGCCCATGTGTTGTCGAGTACTTCCCACTTTCTCTTCGCTCAGTTTCAGTGTGTTCAGGCTGATACTGAGGTCTTTAATCCAAGACTCCTGTGACATCATGAAAGGAAAGGGACTGACTAGTTGGGAAGGCGAGGTGCAGAGGGAATGGGGGAGGGGTTGAAAGAGAGAAGTGAAAGCTATGACGGCATGGAACAGAAGAGGGAGCTGAAACTGATAAATTGCCTCCATCAGATTGGCCTGAGGGCAAGTCTGGGATTTTCTAGATTGCTCATTGATATGGAAAGGTCCATCTCACAAAGGGAGTTTCTATCCCTGGGCAGGGAATTCCAGTGTGTAGAAGCATGGTAGCTGAACATGAACTTAGAAGAAAACCAGTACGCTGTCTTCTTCCAGGGTCTCTGATTCAGTTCCTGCCTCCAGCTTAAGCGTAAGCACACAGGTGCTGACTTCCTTTAATGATGGAGGATGCCTTGGAACATGAAATAAGTTCTTACCTCCTAAAGTTGCTCTGGGGTATTGTGTTAATTACAGCAACATAAAGGAAATTAAAGCAGGGGAGATATGATGAAAATACTTTGCACACATTTGTGAACTTGTCAGATACATACGTTATATATGCATGTATGTGTATGTGTATGAAATGGAGAGAAGAATCCATAGCATCTCAGAGAAAGTGTATATTGGGCAGAAATATGTTTTAAAATTTACTTGAGATTTAAGAGCATATAAACAAGCAGCATATTTTTCCAATATTTCTGACTGTCTTTTGGCAGTTCAAGCCACATATGGCAGGCTAAGGTTACACAGGTCATATCTAACAGGACAAGTTTGCAAATGGCTTGAACTCTTGGTCCCTCTATCTCTTCACCTGCCATCTCTGTCTGTCTATCTGTCCCTCTGTCTTTCTTTTTTATCTCTTAGAAAGTCAGGGGGGATATACATGACTCAAATTACATGCCAGTTGTCTAATGGCTAAAGAATAAATGAAGGTCTGAATGAATGAATGCAGAAAACTCCAGGTGTTCCTCCTAAAACTGCTCTACCCAGAGCTTTCTCTGTAGATAACCCCTTGTTCCATGGGCTTCCCATCAGATCTGTTGGGGAAGCCTGAGCATCTACCCAGGACTTGATATCTTTTCAACACATCCCTGGCTACGACCTAATGATGAGACTTCTCTGACAATCTTCCAACAGATTCTGTTTTTTTCTCCTTCTACATCTCTCATCAATCTAAACTAGATTTTTTTCAGATAATGGATGGAAGAAGACTCTCCTCTCCAACCCTTATTTCACTCAAAATAAAGACCAAGTTCACCCCAGATGCCCACAAATGCTCTGTGATCTAAATCCTTGTTTTCATTCTAGACTCAGTTATTTCTTTTTCCACCCCTCGTCTCTAGCAGGTTTTATTTTCAAATAGCCTCAGCACTGAACATTACACTGTTTAAGGTATTTCCATATTATATTTACAATTGGTTCGTTTATTTTTGCCTCTTCCTGCTAGATTCAAAGTTCTTTTAAGATGTGGTTTATTGATACATTCCAAGAACCTAGATCATTAGACACTCTCAGTAAATATTTGGTCAATTAATATATATCATTATAGCTGTGCATTATTATTATTGTAGGTAATATTATCACACAGTTGCCATATACAATGGTGTCCTGTACTAATGATTTTTCTAAAGAAAATCAATGACAAAAAATAAGTGTTGCAGTATGGAATGACTTTTTGAAATCAGCAGTCTGTTCCTGGGGGATGGATATTGATTTTTTTTTTCCTTCTTGGCATGTGAAAATCAAGGGTCTTACTTGGATGCATATTCCCAGGGCTTCAGACTAAACCCAATCAAGGAACCTTAGAGATTCTAGCTAATGGTATCAAATCACATATTGGTACCAAAGACATCTCCGGGAAGAAAAATAAACAGGGGCGAACCATCAAAATTTTAGCATCAGGAAAGAAATCTAATAAAGAGACTCATGAAATGCTCAGGGCAAAATAAGTCTCAGAATGGCTCTCACCTTTTCGCCTAGTCATGATATATTTAATGTTTTACTATGAAAATAGCAGGGAATGGGCAGTTATTGAGATACTTTCTCTCTGGTGATACAAAGGTCAACAGTAATGGCCAAATGTTCTTGTATCAGAATCTCTCTGTGACTCTGAGGCGTCAGTTTCCTCAGTGGTCAAAGGAGGAAAATGTACAAGCAAGAATAAAATTAAGTGATGTTCATGAAGCTATTAACACCTATATTTATCACATAGAAAGTGTTTGTATGTAGCATGTACTGGAATCACTCATGATTTACAAAGGCAAGCCTGGAAGTTATAAGCAAACAACTGTCAGCTTAGTGGCTTTTTGTTCCAGCAGCGTGGCAAGAGGAATAGTCTCCATAGTCAAACATAGGCACTGGGTAAAAATGAGAACATAGCACGCTTCTTCACACAGCTGATGGGGGCAACAACCCTTTTTCTGTACAGTTACTATGAAGATGAGACCCACCAGGGACATGGAGAAAATCCACTACTTATATTTCCTAATATCCCTTTTAATATGATAATCACATACACCAAACTCTTCTTCCTGTGGCTCCTTCCCCATCTGTTCCACAGCCTAGGTCTCAATCTCCCTTCCATTCTCCTCTCACCACCGGTGAATCATTGCTGGGTTTTCCCCATCTGATCCATTCCTTGTGGTCCTTTGTGCACTAGTTAAGGAGTTCGGATCCTTCTTCTTGCTCCCCAGTGTTAAAGCTAGCAGAAAGTTTCCCCGCTCACACTCTCCACTCCCTACTAAGAAATCCTGCTGGCTGTAATACCAAACCTTCTTAACCAGACCAAGAACCAATATCAAAGGGCCAGGAGAGATCAGATCTGTTGTCGTGAAAATATAACGTGGCTTTGCTATCCATACATAGGCTCATTTAGCATTTCAAACAAAGTTTGTCCAATTTGACTGTCCACAACATATTTTCCATTGTTTTGTTGGGAGGGTTTCCTTTGAAGTACCATCTTGTCAACTTGTAGTCTAGAGGTACGGATGGGTCTTATCTCTTCCTCTCTTTCAAGAAGGAGGGGGGTTATGTGTTAGGAGTGTAACTTAAAACCCAGTTTGTGTAACTCAGAAAGCAGTTTGTGTTACTCAAAAGTCATTTTATGTGATTTGAAGTAATATAATGCCCTGAGTTTGCCACCGGCCAGTTCTGATAAAGGCTAGGCTTCAGCAGCCAGTTACTGGCAGGCCACCAGGTCACAGCCTAGCCCAGAACAGGCCTTAGTATAAGAATGAAGTATCTCCATGGTGTACTATGCCAGAAAATTAGCCCCCACCCCCAAGCTGTGGACCCTGATATGGCAAGGCTATAGCCCAATGAAACTACAGAAAAATTAGAACCCTGGGAGAATTTACCCACTGCACTCTCTGGTCTCTGCAATGATTCCCTTTAGCAAGATAACTTGAGATTGTGCATGACCCTGGCCTCAGTGACCCTTGAACTTCCAGTACTGTTGCTGGGCCTGTAAGTGATAACTCCTGCCCAACACAGTCAAGGCCTTCCTGGACCTCCATCAGTACCATCCCCTCAGCCTGCCAACCTGAAGGACTTCATGGCAAGCTTCCTAGGAGTCCTCACCAGAAAAGACTCCCAGTGGAACTTTGAAGCATCAATTCTGCCCAAACATCTGTTCTCTCCTTGGTGAGATGCCTATTTAATTTTTACATTAGCATGATATTATAAGGCATGTTTGTGTGAAGAAGCAAAGCTAATCGAGAGACAAATCTTGTGTGGACATCCTAATCGCCAAGAACCTTGTAAACATTAGGCTATGCTCTTCAGAGTTAGTGTAATCAGCAGAATTCTTCTGGATGCATGGCTGCCAGGATAAGCAATTAAGTAATTGGGCAGAAAGGGAGCTGGCAGAAATCAGTTTAAGATTTTGTTTAGACTAGCCAGCTGAATTACTTGAGATTATTTAAGGAGAAGCATAGGCAAGGTGATTGTGCAAAAGACCTATGGGAAAATGTTGATAGATGAGTCACAAAGTCATTACCAGTACAACTTTCACAGGATATACAAATTGTGCTCAAAACCCTGAAAGTGGTTGAGCCCATATTGACAAGACCAAATAAAATGGAGGCACCAGCTATTCTCATAAAAAAAACTATAATAGACATAAATAGAGGAGATGTTCATTTAACTTATATTAGTATATTATAAGGAATGTTGTGTGAATTACTTGAGTATATTCAGAAGACAAATCCTAATTACCAAGTATGTTCCAGCCCATCAGCCACTCCCTCTGCAATGTGGCTGCTTTCAAATGCACCTAGGTGACACTTTCAAAGGCGTCCACCCCATAAGATAAAGGCAGTACTAAGAGATGAACAGAAGAAGAGCTGGGTCCATATGGCATCGCTTATGTTCCAGAATGAGGCTATGTTAGAAGATGAACCAGTGCTGTCTGCCAGTTAAACTTTTTGCTTAAACTATGTCAAATTGAGATATCTGTGGTTTCAAATGAATTTTAATATGCCATCCAACTGAAGTTCTCCTATGTTGACTCTTATTCAAATATTTCTGGAAAATTTCAAATATTAGAGTCAACACATGGGGATCTGATGAAATCTCCAGCCCTCACCATCAGAAAACAGAAATGTTCTACATAATCTTCAGATTGATTGTCATTACCAAAATAATGTAGGAGGAGAACCACATCTCTACAAGCTTGAAGGGACAGAATAGAGCACACTCTAATTCACAGGAACAAAACACTTATTTCTTAGTAAATTTGTGTGGGTACCAGGCAGGGAAGGGGCCTAGAAGATCTTCCAAAATGCAATGCATAACCTCCTTTTATAGAACAAAGAATTGAGCAAGAAACAGAACAGCAGTATAGAAAGTATAATGTTGAAGGTGAACATCAAAGCATAAAAAGAACAATCCTCAGATCGGGGAGGGATCCAGCAAGCGGATATCCCTAAGGCCTCTTGCTTCCTGGCTTAGAGGATTTTAACTGCCTAAAGAAAGAAAGGAGTCCCTGAAGGGCTGACCTTTTTTTTTTTTTGACTGACATAGGTGATTGACATCTCTAGATTATATAATATTATATTTACTGTGCCTGTGTCATCCCACGATCCTCTGTGTTAAAGTCATATGCATGAGATGCATTTCATATACATCAATCCTTAAATTATTTTTGACAACCTTAATGTCACCTTGGAATAATGTTTCCCTTCTTGGTATAGTCAAATTTTTTCTTGTTTGTTGGAGGAGAGTTGCACAATCCAACAGATGGGCCACGGAAAGCCAAGTGATGGTTAGGACATTCCAAGCAGATGTCTATATTAGTTTCTAGGTACTGAAGCTAGACTTCATATACCTCTGACTTAAAGCCATGTGTATGTGACCCTACCAGCCTTCCTCAGTGTTAGGGAGCTTTGGGGCACATAAATTTCTTTAAGGATAGTTTAACCTCTTTTACAAAGCTCTGTGGCTCTAGTCTAGTAAGCTACTATCCTTTTGTGAATTTTCGATTGAACTATCTGTTCTTTCATTGTTAAACTTGTGTGTTATAGACACTTTGAATTATACCAGATATGTGATTGTCAAATGATGGTCTCATTCTTTAGGCTGTTTATTCACTTATTTCTATCTTCTATTAATGAACAAAGGTTTTCTAATTTTCGTATGATTATATTTGATGGAATTTTCCTGTAAAACAAAACTTTCCTCCCACTTCAGAGAACAGATCCAATAATACACTGTGAAACACAAGGTTATGAGAATGTGTTCTTGCTTTCTTTCAACAACCTTGTTACTTCTACACTCACATTTTGAACACTGATGTATTTTGCTACTATCGCTTTTGAGTATTTATCCTGTAGTCAGAACTGCAGACTAATTATCTCAGTCCTTAAAGGAACACTTTTCACTGAGTGCTTAGATGGTTTTATATGTTCAAGATGTAGAACAATCAGAGTCTTCTTTTGAGATAACGAGCTTCTTACTGATTTTGCCAAAACTAATTTTTGCAGAATTTATTTGCTGACTTCAGGTACTGAATAAATAAGTACCACCATGAGAATATCCTGTATTTTCTTTATCTATTTATATGTTAATAGGCATGTAGACCAATTTTATAATATCTGAATAGTGTCATGATAATTGCAGGTTTGCATGAATTAAGTAGCTGATTGCTTTGCCTATATATCTGGAAGTGGTATACTTGGATTATATGAAGGGTCTAGTATCAGGTTCTGAGGACCCTCCATTTGGAATCCCTGTGGTAGCTGCACTATTTACATCCCCACAGCAGTAAACAAGAGCTCTGCTTTTCCCACATCCTCACCAGAATTTGCTTGTTTTAATGATAGTCATTCTGACCAGAATGCAATAGAATCTCAAATGCTGACATGCATTTCCATGATGACTATTATTTTCCTGTATTTATTGACACTTTGTCCTTTTGAAAAATGTCTGTCCATTTACATTGCCTGGATTATTTTCACACTATGAGTGGCATGGATCTCTGTGTCTCCCACTTGTCATGTTGAATTCTCTACAGCATCCACCTGCCTGCCAATTATCCACAGCATTCCTTGATTATTGACAGCCTCTACTTCCCTGTGCTCTGGAGGCTGAACACTGAGGACCACATCACCTGAAGCATTGTGTGCTCTGGACTCCACTTTGGTTTAGACAATGATATAGATGACTAACTATTAGAGGCAATCTTTGGGGCGTGTTTTCCTTTACACTGTCTCTGCATGGGCCTTATGCTGTGAAGTGGCTGCATTTTTTTCATCACCACGTGGTTGCAGCTCCTTTGGGTGCAGTGCTCTAGATCCTGCAGTTCTTAAATGGCACCAAAGATGAGATTTCTTCTCCCACCTCGTCAGGTCTAGAAATTAGAATAGAAAACTCAGAAGTCTAAGTGCAGTGTGATCGGTGCTGACAGACTGAAGACAGGTGTGGTGAGAAGCTAGAAAATTTAGCCATCACCTGTGACCTTATTTTTGCTACTGAAACTCAAATACTCAGGCTCAATCAGCGAATACACAAGTTAGCTCCAGAAAGGAAGGTGGGGAGTTGCCGTCTCTTTATTATTTGCCCACCTTTCCTTTCTTCTACAGTCTGCAGAAAGGTTATCCATTACCACCATTGGCAAGAAGTTACTTTCAAGAACTAAGCTGAAATGTGTTTATAGAGCTAAGAGTAACTGATTAGCAGGACTGTTAACATTGAAAGATTAGCAAGTTACAACACAAATAGTGTACAGGGCAGGTGATTAATTCTTCTCAAATCTTGCAGTAGGAAAACATTTTAACTATGAATCAAAAATCTATAAGCCATAAAAGAAAAATCATAAATGAAACTATGTATGCTTAAACTTCAGCACAGAAAATAAAACACCATAAATAATGCAGAAAAAATATGACAAACTGAACCCGAGGAAAAGTACAACTTTGTTCTGCACAGAGGACCAAGTTCTCTAATACACAAAAAAAGGCTGCTTGCTAAAACCAAGACACAAAGGCTAGCAATCTAATAGAAAAATTGGCAAGAAATTCATACTTCATATAGGCAAAAATGTTCTACCTCCTTCATGATAAAAAGAAACACTGACTAAAACAAAGAAAGTTGCCTTTCTACTAAAGATATTGGCAGAAGTTATAGCAACATTCCATTTTGGCTATTCCTAAGTGTGTCATATTGTTTATAAAACTGGTCACTAGCTGGGCATGGAGGCACATGCCTTTGGTCACAGCACTCTAGAGGCAGATGAATCTCTGAGTTCTAGGCCAGCCTGGTCTAGAGCAGAAGTTCCAGGATTAGTCAGGGCTACACACACACACACACACACACACACACACACACACACAATCCTGCCTCAAAAAAACAAAACCAACCAACCAAACAAAAACAAAATGAAACTGACTAGTGATATCCCCTTCCCTCTAGACATATCCTTTTCTTTTTATTTGATTGGTTCTTTTGGGTTTTCCAAAGGCCATTTTAGTACAGGTATAGCATGTGCCTTGGGCGCACTCTCCCCTCCCTTGCCCCCACACCCTTTCTCTCACCTCGGTCCTCACCTTAGTTCCCTCTGTGCCCAAGACAATTTCATCTGCTTTCACATCATCTGAACACAATGGTTTTCTGTGTCTGAGACTCCAAAAGGAGAAAACATATTACTTTTTCAAGACTGACCTAAGTCACTTCATATGGCTATGTCCAACTGCATCCATCTGGCCTCAGATGACATAACTTCATTCTGCTTTGTGTGTGAAAAAAGTCTGTTGCGTACATAAACCATGCTTTCTTGATTCACTTCGTCTAGCTGTTGATAGACACCTGGGCTGCTTCTATAATTTAGCTAATGGGAAAAGTAATGCAACAAACGTAAACAGACACAACTCTGTCAACATCGCATTGGAACTTCTTCCAGTTCGTTCCCTGTCTAGGGTGTCCTTCTCGGAGATCCACATTTTATACTTAGATAATAGAGGCCCCATTAAAGCATTGAAGGGACTTTCACACCTTTGTTAATTTAAATTGAATCCAGAATTCAGTGTTTTAAAATTACTGAATTGTAGAAGCTGTTTTTAAAGCTGCTCAGTTTACTTTCTTGAAGAGCAGCATGCTGGGAGTTTCATTTTGTGCAACCCATTATGTGGTTTGCTTTGACTGTGACTTGCAGAGTATTTGATCCTTTGGATGTTCATCGGCCAGAGGGCTCTGGGGCTATGAGTTCATGACATCTACAAAATTGTTTTACAATGACAAATAAGAACTTATATCAATTAACTTTCTCAAATTATTTTATTCTGTCCCTATTTTATTTTTTCATCTTTGCTCTATTTTTATAATTTATTTATTTTTTTAAAAGGAAAAACCTATCTTTTTTTGTTTGTTTGTTTGTTTTCTGAGACAGGGTTTCCCTGTGGCTTTGGAGCCTGTCCTCGCACTAGCTCTTGTAGACCAGGCTGGTCTCAAACTCACAGAGATCCGCCTGCCTCTGCCTCCTGAGTGCTGGGGTTAAAGGTGTGCACCACCACCGCCCGGCCCAAACCTATCTTTTTTCATTTTACATAACAATCCCAGTTCCCACTCCCTCCCCTCCTCTCCACTCCTTCACCTATGCCTCTACCCACCCTCCTTCATTCCTCAGAGAGGATAAGGCACATTGCTTTGGGGGAAGGTCCAAAGCCCTCCCTATTATTTAGGTTGAGCAAGGTATTCATCCTAAGAGAATGAGCCCCCAAAAAAGCCAGTGCAAGCAGTGGGGATAAATCCTGGTGATGCTGCCAGTGGCCCTGCAGTCTGCCCCAGCAATACAACTGTCACCCACATTCAGAGGGTCTAGTTTGGTCCTATGCTGGTTCCTTCTCTGTCCAGCAAGAGTTGGTGAGCTCCCATTAGCTCAGGTAAACTGTTTCAGTGGGTGTCCCCATCATGTTCTTGAAATTAGACATCAAAATTCCAAATAATCCAATTAAAAAATAGGGCACAGAACTAAACAGAGAATTCTCAACAAAAGACTCTCAAATGGTTGAAAGACACTTAACAACATCCTTAGCCATTAGGGAAATGCAAATCAAAACAACTCTGAGATACCATCTTGCACCAGTCAGAATGGCTAAGATCAAAAACACCAATGATAGCTTATGCTAGAGAGGATGTGGAGTAAGGGGAACATTTCTCTATTGCTGGTGAAAATGCAAACTTGTAC
Organism: Alexandromys fortis; assembly: GCF_014885135.2. Classification (NCBI taxonomy): domain Eukaryota; kingdom Metazoa; phylum Chordata; class Mammalia; order Rodentia; family Cricetidae; genus Alexandromys; species Alexandromys fortis. The sequence goes on along the minus strand of NW_026067896.1, from coordinate 16,396,455 downwards.
AACCATTCCGGAAATCAGTGTGGCGAATTCTCAGAAAACTGGTAATTAACATGTCCTTTTAAAAAATCTGTGCCACTTTAGAAAAACAATTTCACTTCTTGATTTGTATGTCTTTTTTATGCATTTATTATATTTATCACCCTCTATCTGAAAATCAGCAGTGAGACACTATTCTAACTGGTACTGACTGGCATAAAACATTATCTTCTACCTAAAGAAGTTTACAAAAGACATCCTGTGAATGTCAGCTTTCCTCTCCTAGGATAGGAACATGTCTGATATTGATGATTACTTCAAGAGAAAGCACAGAGAGGTGCTGTGGAGTAACACTCTCCAGTAATCATCACCTTAGAGAAGCATCAATCTGCACGGCTATTCATGCATGAAACTAACTTCAGAAGAGCAAAGGTCACAGAATCTGTTTTAGAGAAATAAAAAGAAAATAGATCATGTAGAAGGCAAGATAGAAAGGGTTGACTACATCAACCCTCTGCAAGCTCTGAGAAGTGTAGCGTGGAGAGCCATGTCTCCCTCTCAGGGAAATCATTAAAATCTCAGTCTTAGACATGGAAATCACATCAGGCCTCTGAGGCCCAGTTTGAGGAAAGCCTTCTAGGCCCTTGACCTTCTAACAAATTTCTGGGTCTGAGGTGAATTGGTAGCTGAAGTACTGTTGCCATCACCCCATTCTCCAGAACTGGGCAGGATTGAGCAGAAAAAGAATTCATCTGCTCTGGTTTTCACTTCACTGGTAAGATAGCGAAGGAAGCTTAAACCTTTTCTGTGGACTTTTCAGCAGCAGACTAAGAAAAGCTAACACCTGAAAGACCAAGTGTTAGCATTTACATAATAGCTTGTTATAATCATGCTGTGAAGCAGAAACCCAAGAGACACACCAAAATAAGGATAAGTCCAACCACGCCTAGAAAAAATCACTTAACGAAGCAGGCAGTCTGTAGGCAACCTCTTGAGAAACCCATGTCCACACCTGGGTGTGCACTACTTTCCCCAGAATTTCTCTCTTCCAATGCTGGTGCCTACATCTATGCTATAACCTCTGCTTAAGAAACTCCATTTATTCTTCATTCTGACTCCCCTGACTATCAAGAATCCCATATTCGGCTAAGTAGAGTTTGCTTGAGGAATTCAGGCTGCTACAGGAAACAGTGTGGACGTGTGCCCCCAGTGCCTATTACTGCTCCTGCCATCTTTCCACGTGGCCCATAAGTGGGCACATTTCTGAAGTGCTGCCTGCACTATCTCAGGAATATCTCGAAAACAATGTTGATTATACTCACAAACTCTTAAGAGGCTCCTAATCTATCTTGAAACAAGAAAAATGACATCTTAGCTTCTTGTAGACAAAGAGAAATCGTGTTTCTAAATCTAAATGGTAGATGGCCCTCCGTATACTCACAATCTTATACCCACCTACCCACACATAGCACTAAGTGGACTCAGTGGGTGTAAAAGAACAGTACATGAGGTTGGGAGGGAATAGTTGTGTGTAGGGGGGAATAGGGGAGGAATTGCCGCTGAGGGAATGGGGGTGGATTTGATCAAAACACATTATATAACTCGTGGAATTATCAAACAGAAATGCCTACTGTCTCTAATTTTCAGGGAAATGAAAATTACAACCCCAGTGAGCTATCTCCTTACCCTAGGAAGAAGCCCTTTTATCAGAAGATGAAGTGTGGTATAGTCTACCATCCCAGCTTTTGGAAGGGTGAGGGAGAAGACGGACAGCGTCAAGGGCAGCCTGTGTGGTAGAGGAAGAACTCATCTTGAAAGAAGGAGAAGCAGACACAGGGCAGGTTGAGGGATTAATGAAGATACGGAAGGAAAGAACTTGGTTGGAATATAAGTCAGTTAAGTCAATGAGAAATACTGTAGAAGTCCCTGATGGTTCAACTTTGAATGACTCAGTTTTCCTCCTACTAGTATATATACAAAGAAAATTAAGTCAGTATGCTAATGAGGCATCTGCACTCCCCTGCTTATCACAGCAGAGTTCACAAGAGCCAAGACATGGAAACAACTGTTTTTATCAGCTGACAAATGAACAAAAGAGAACATTATTTACATACACTGGGAATATTATTTAAGCATGAAGGATGAAACCCCTGTTACCCGTGACAATGGGGGAATACCCAAAGGTCATATGTCACAAGAAATATGAAAGATATAGAAAGGTAAGTAGTACGATATCTCCACTTATATGCAGAATTTGAAATATTAGATCTCATAAAAGTTCTGAGTAAAATCCTGGTCAATCAGAGGCTGGAGAAACAGATAGTGCCTATGTAGTCATAAAGTAGTGACTTACAATGACTAGAAATAATTTCTTATGTCTTAACTTATAATTAATTGTAGACATCAGTAGCTTCGAAAGAAGCTAGGAAAAATGACTTATTTTGAATGTCCTCTCCCTAAAATAATAAATATTTAAAGAGATATATATGTCTATGTCTATCTTAATTTGAATATTTCACAGCATAATATGAAACATAATATGGAAACTCACAATTTCAAGTATAAATTAAATCACAAACTAATAAATATTTCAAACTGTCCACATACACACAAGGAAAACAGGAACCTTTTCTCAAATTCGGAAGTAACTTCAGAGCTGATGTTTAATCCACAGTAATTATTCCAGCAGAATAAAGAGCTTCAAAGTTTGTGCGTGTGTGCACACGTGTGTGTGTGCGCACGCACGTGTTAGGAGAACCTTTTGCTCTACTTTTAGCAGGTGAGGCAGTTTGTTTTACATTTGTATAGCTATGCCTGGGAATTTTTCCCAAATTTTCATGAATATTTTCAGATGTAATTCACATCCTGAATGTTCTGTTGTAGATAACACCAAAAGAGAATTTATCTCCTTGCTGAATTCAAAACTAAAAAAAAAATTAAATAAATAAATCCTTGGCTGTATCCGTTTGCAACCATTAAGCCAAGCAAACTCTAGATCCCAAAATATAAAATAAAAAAGTAAAAGTTAAAGTAAGCTGTTTCTAGGTTTCCCCTAGAGTTCTGTGGTGGTTTTCACACTGATGTGAAAGAATCATTATTGAAGGAATTGAGAGTAGAGAGGTCATGTTTAAATTTTTAGGCAATTTCCACACATTCCTCCACTGAACCTCTTTTCTGTATAATTCTCAGTATGGTCAGAAAATCATTAAAATCATAAATTATCTTGAGAAAGACCCACTTCAACTTGATTTTCTATGGAGACATTTTCTATGATGGCTCCAGCCTTCCAATGGGCTCCCATAGATGATGGCATGAGGGTTGCAGCTGAGTGCACAGAGCTGCATCTGACTTTACTGTTTGTAGGATCCCACTTACACTAGCTACTTAGTTACTATGAATAGGTTCTTTCTGGATGAAGGATTTCATTGGAGACAGAAGTTTCTTGATTTTTTTTAATTGAAATTTACATGCATCATCCCCAGAGTTAGAAGATGATAGCAAAAATCTGGTTATAAAGTAAGTTTATAATTGGTTTTAAGACAGCCTCCTCATCAGCCAAATGCTCCTTATAGTGTTATAACGTTTGAAGAATCTCATCATCAAACAATTGAATTTTCATCATAACGGTGTACATCAGGTAGTCATGCCCTCAATGTAATGTTTGAATAATATAAATCTAACTGGCATGAATTCTTATGAATGTCAGTCCTTCAGAAAATAAAGTTCTGAATAATTTGGAGTATATTGTTTTCTCTTTTTCAAACTGGAGGAAGAATATTCAGGCTGTGGGGAGGTATCAGAGGAAGGGGAGTGTTACATACTTTTGAGAAAGGTCTTTGTAAGGAGGGAAAAGCCTTATAAATGAGTAGTCTGTTTGGTAGACCTCATTTCCCCATACTAATTGCACAGCATGACAACAGGTAAACCACTTGTTCTCCTGAGCACAGTTCTGCATGCAAACTGCACCATTAGTGTTTAAATCATCACCGCAGGCACTTCACCCTCTGCAGAGCTCTTCTGTGCTCTTCTGGTGGGCTTGATCATAAAAAGAAGTGGCCTAGCATTTCCCTTTTCAATCTCAAGGGTTTATTCATATACTTATACACACACACACACACACACACACACACACACACACACACACACACACATATATATATATATAATACAGTTTTAAAAATATATTTCACTAATTCTTAGAGAATTCCCTCACCACTCCTCTCACCAATTCCTCCAAGATGCATCCTCTCTTCCCTAAAACTTTGTGTACTCTTTTTGCTATCAAATAAGAGTGGAAGAAGAATAAAGGCTGCACATTTGTTCCCATTAGAATTGTCAAGGTGATTAATACTGGGTAGTTGTTTAAATTCGTATTATTCCCTGTACAATCTCTTCATTTTTCAGTATCCATTGTCCGGCAGCTCATCAGGACCATGGGGTAGCCATGAACATGGTAGAGTACTCATTATAAGATATTTCTTAACTCAACCATGTAGTTCCTCAATGTCAGCTTTGTAGATGTCTGTGCTTTATCACAAGTGTCAAAGGCTGGGCACATCTGTTTTAGAAAGAAGGTATCTCCTTAATAATAACTAAAGTGATGAGCCATTGAATAAATAAATTTAGTGAAAATGAAAATTGGAGAGTTAAGCAGAGTGTGATGGATGATGGTGGATTGGAGGATCCCCGAAGTCTGTGAAGGGCATGGAGGAAAATGAACACCCTCCAGAACTAAGAATGGGGAGCATCCCTTCCCCCTGCTCTTTGCACTGTAACCCTCTCCTGAACCAGTTTCCACCCTCATTGCAGTGCCAACAGGCCTCACCGACACTGGATCGCCTTAGCCGCCTTTGCCCCAGCTCTTCTTCGTGTGCAGGCACCTACTTTAGAGACTGCTGCCTGCTTCCCAGCTGCAGGTTTTCCAGTTTAGCTTGGTTCCTGCACATTTAATGAAGCCCACAGGCAAGCAGAAAAGCAAGACAGAAAGGAGGTCAGGCCAAGATCTCTCTTCCCCTTTTAGCACAGTGTGTTCTGACTGTAGCAGCCAAGGGAAAACTAAAACTGAAGCTTTAGCCCTCTGTTCTCCATTCTTCACTTCCTTAGTGAGATGACCCAAGTGCTGCCCTTGAGCCTCCAGCCATCCCTGGGTGTCTCTCCTCTTCCCCCCCGTCATCGCTCAGACTGGGAAATGGTATTAGAAAATGGTCCAACAAATTCCTCTGCTTCTATTCTATCACGAATTCCACCAGAGGAGAGAATTATCTGAAAATTGGATTGACAGCCCCGTCTTCTCTCGATTAGTAATACTAAAACAAGGTGCTTTGTTTATCTCTTAGTTAGAACTCACGCGGGTGTCCTAGGTTGATGACTGAGTCATCAGATAGGTTTTATTTTTTCCAGGCATGATCTTGAAAAAAGAAAACCAAAAATGTAGAGCTGACATTTTAAAATGTAGAAGTTTCACATAAAAAACCCAAATTCTTGATAATCTTCAGAAAAATCATCACTTGTCTCATAAAAGTCTAGTTCTGCCTCATCTGTATTTTTCTTCCGAGTGTAGGGCCTCTCTTTCCTTCACTTTCTTGGTCCCTCTTTCAAATAGATGCAACAGTATGGAGGAAAGTTTACATGGAGAACAGTCTTCTCGTATCTACTCTTCGTCACTCACATTGCTGCTGTTCCAACACACTTTTTAATTAAGAGGTCTTAGTTAAAATGGATGATGAAATGGTGTCTTCTTGTAAGGAAAATACCATAATCACTGTGATACTTGGAATGATAGCTGACTGAGCATTTAGTCTTTCCTAAGTATCCCATATACAATGCATAATAAACACCATCATAACCTTCAATTCTTAAATAAAGAAGTACAATCTAGAAGATTTCTTTGACTTTTTTTCAATTCAGGCAGTTGTTAGTTATAAGTAATAGAGTCAAACCCAGGTTTCTATTACACCCAAGGCCATGCTTTGAATTGATACCCACAATTGCTCCATCAAATGTAAAGTGTTCAATTTTACAAGACTAGAATGTTGCTCTTGATTAAAGATTACAAAGCTAGATTAAAAACTTCTAGGACCCTTCAAACACTATCCCTACAAAGACAATGAAAATGAGGTATGAAAAGCATAAATATCCTGCGAGATCCCAACAATACACTTTTGGCATGATTACTTACTGATTTGGTTAATTATTTTTACTGTGATGCACTTCCTTGAGTTACCAATGACTTCAAGCTAAATTTGAAAGGATTTCTCTGGAGATCTCAGTTCTGAGATATCACTTGATCTATGGCCAGACTTTTTGGGCCAGGATTCTACAGCCGAGCCTTTGAACACGGCAAGCTTAGATGAAAAGCCAGAGTGCAGGAAAACAGTTCTGCATCATTCAAGATCCTGGAAAAAAAAAAAAAAAAACAGAAGAGAGTCACAAATTAGGGAGCTGAAAGAGAGTGATGCAGTGAAGCAAGGAATTAGGATGCGTGACACATTAAACCCTCACCAATGCCAGACACAGATGAGCAAAGCAAAGAAACAGCCACTGGGCCTAGAAACAGAACTTCGTTGGAAGAGTCAGCCGAATGTATCTACACATCGGATGAGAGAACTAGGCAGGTCATGGTGGTGCTTTAGGGATGGGCCAAATATCAGCAGCATAGTCTTCCTCGGGTTTGTAATATCCTGCTTCTTCTCTTCATATGTCAGAGAAATGGAGAACCCACTGGTGTGACCTGAAGAGGTCAGCCCTTCTAATATGCAGAGTGTGGCAGAGAAGGGCAAAGTGTTTCTCCACAGTAGCAAATGGAAGATTCTCAGAATATTTGTCCTGCGTATAATTTCCCATGGGGACAGCTAAGAAACTTGCACTTTACTTGGGGAAGATTACAAGAAAATGTAAAAGACTGTCTCAGATTATTAAATCTTCCACTAACAGTGTGGAGACTGAGTAAATTAAATCATGAATTAGTCAGTCCCTATTCCTAAATTCCCATTTTGGAGATAGGTAAAGGGAAAATACATTTTGTCTTCAAGACCACTGGAATTTAACAGAAAAGAACTTTCTTTACATAAATCATAGTGATGCTTCCCTTGAAGTGGGGAGAACTTAGTATCATATTCAATGAAATAAAAAATCTCTACAACATTCTCATCACTGGGAAAGTCTTCCGAACTCTGATCCACTGCCAAATGTGTTTTTCCTAGAGGGGCTCACAGTGTCATCAGCAGAGGATGCAATCCTTTTTCTTCACACACTTTTGCCTATCTAAACCATGTCTCTCACAGGCCTCTCCTGTTGCATATCTTATCTTCCTGGTGGAAACACTCGTGCTAGCTTTTACATCACCTTGACAGAACTTGTTTTCTTGCTTGTTAGTCGTTGTGGGCATCACTTTGTACTCTTTGTGGTTCACTGACAGTCTTAGAGAACAGTGCTCACAGGAGAACACCCACCGAAGAGCAATAAACATTAACCTTTATTCAGGATATCTATGCTCTAAGTCCATTCCAAGAAAGTCATCTATTTTAGTCCATGCCATCTTCACGGCACTCTCCTAAAGGAGTGCCGACAGCTATCACTATTTTATAAAGCACAGATTTAGTAATATACTTAGGGTGACTCAGTTTAAACCTGAACAACGCTCCCTCCGACGTTTGTATTCTCATGCTCTAGCAACATCAAAAGGTTCATTCAAAGCATATAGAACTTTGAGGGAAATCTTCCTGTCATGTCATGGAAATTCACATGGTATGAGACTTTTAAACATCAAGCTGTCATATTGTGCTAATATTAACACCCAAAACTGATCAGTGGGAAATATAATTTTTACATTGCTGATGAATTTGTGTACATCTTTCTCCAGTCACTTAGCCATTAAATTACAGCAGCAGTATCTTAGAAACATATTTGTTGAGAATATAGCCTATGAATTTATTACACATATAACTGGAAGGATATATAAACTATAAGTAAAATGTAAAAGCAATATGAAAATTTAGCAAATAGGGGTCGACTAAATAAAATTTTAAGGAATACAAGGCAATAATGAAAATTTCTGGCATGCAGTGGTTAATAGAACACAGATACAATTATTCCATTTCATCAAATATCCCTTAAAATATAAAGAAATGGGAGATGAAAAAAATTATCAAACATGTGAGCTAATTGAAGTACTTTATACAATAAGCTCCCTGAAAATCCACAGAAAGTTGGATCTTATGATAAGACCTGGAAACATATACCTCCTGCAGAAGGTGGGCACAGCTGAACTAACTGGCACATATCTGTGGCTTCAGTCCACAGTAGGGGTGCCTATGATGTGCCATGTGCTATTACGCTCTGATGTTTAGCGGCATCAGAAATAAAGGGGTATTCAGTCTTTGTCTTATCTACCTAGAGTGTCCTTGTGAGCCACACCTGGGCAGAGATTCCAGGCTTCTCAACTCCTGCCCTGTTAGAAAAAAGACTATAGAGGCATAAAGCATATTATTTGTGTCTTTGCTCCAGTGAGATTTTCCTCATTTTCTCTGTAAATTAAATTTAAAAATAAAGTCCAGAGGCTTTCCTTTCCTGCAATATATGAAGCAAAGCAAACTGTCAGCCTGGGGCATAATATTCTTTTACGTGAAATGATAACAGATCTATTGAACAATATATATTTAAAAGGCAAACTTCAAAAATGAATCTGTCTCCAATCTTACCACTGCTAATAGATACTATATTTACTATATATTTTGTTCATTTATCGCTAGGGTTTCCCATGGTAATGCATGCTTTTTTTAACATGTATTCAGTCATATTTAGATGCTTTGCTATATCCTTATATACTTACTAAAACAGCACGAGTATCCTCACTTTTTATTGAATGTTCTAGAACAGGACATCTGCAACTGATGCAAGTCTGCTGTGAAGGAAGAAAAGCTGAGGTCAATGAGTGACCAAAGAGAGAAGGCAAGATTCTTTTGATGCTTTTGTTTGCATGCTGACATTGCAATTGCATTTTTAAAAAAATCAGTGGATGATAAAGGAGTGAAATGACCAAGAAGAGATTGAACTAATGTCATAAGACCTTTCACTGGGTTCTCTACAATAGCTGGACTAATTTCAACACGTTGAAGTAAAGACGAAAAAATATGAAGCATGTCCATTGGAGTCGTTCAGGTCTTGTTTAGGCAGTAATGTTGGTGAGACTTCATGTGTGTACTCTTTGAAGTTTCTATGAGACAGTCTCATAGCAAACATATTGTTTTCTGTCTTTTTCGAGCATTCCTCTTCCACAATGATGTCTGAGCCACAGGTGTCGGGAATGTGTTTTGAATGGATGTGTCATGTGTAAGTTTTATTATTGTCGTCCCAGAACATGATAGCCCTGGGAGCCAGGACAATAGACACATACCTTGGCAAGCATCCAGGCTCTGTTACTTGCTACTTCAATGACACTGCGAATATGGTGTTAATTTCCCTAACGTTTTTTTTCCCATCTTAAAAAAAAGTATTTTGATAGCATCTACTTTTGAAGATATTTTGAGACTTGAATAAGACAATATGAAACTGACCTAGAATAATATCCTACTGCACATGAACATTAACTGTAATTAAACTTACAGCCATTTTACTCTTCATTGTCATTATGTTACAAGTTTTTCCTTTTTTTTACTTTACATTTTGAGAAGTCTATATGTGAGTATAATATTCATAATATTCATCCTTCCCAATACCCACTCCTCTCTCTCTCTCTCTCTCTCTCTCTCTCT
>NW_026067896.1:16370116-16386701 GCF_014885135.2 Alexandromys fortis | reverse complement strand
AAATATAGGATTTGAAGTTTCTCTTATGTCACATTTGTAGGACAAAAGAACTAGATAACCTATCAAGCTCATCTTTAGAGAAAACGAATCCCCCTCTCTTAGTACCTACAGAGTGCTCATAGTTCTTTAGGTAGGAGTGAGAGTCTGGTGAAATGGCACATCTACTGAAGTGGTTATTATATAGGTTCTTTTAGTATATAGTTGAGATTTTTATGGGTACAGGTTCCTGTTATGTCTGGAATACACATCTAGTAGAGATATACTGGTCTTCTGGTACTTCCTGTCTTCCAACCTCCCCTTTCATGACTTTTCCTGTGCCTTAGGTGTAGGGCACGCATGGCAGATGTCCCAATTGCACCCGAGCGCTCCCATAATCATCAATTCTCTACATTTTGGCCATTTATGGATCTCTGTAATCGTCTCCATCTATTTCAAGAGGAATCTTCTTTGAAGGGGTAGAGCTGCACCATCTGTGGTTAAGGATAAGCCTTTAGAGTAGTTGAAAATTACATTGCTTTCAGAATTAGGAGTAGTAAGTTTTCTTTTCTAGGATATGAACTTTCCAAGCATGGGTAGTTGTCTATGTTTACAGCACCAGACACAAATTCTCTCCAACTGAGTGTGTCTCACATTCAACCAGATAACCCTTGGGGATGACTTGCTATGTTGGTCATTGTTGTGTTTGTAGGTTTTTCATCTGGGTAGGACTATTGATTGCTTTTCTCACTTGGCGACTTGCATCGCACCTTTGGATCCTGTGAGGGTTATCCCTCTGGGAGGGTGTTTTCCAGGTCAGTTCCAGCTTGATTTCTCTAAGTCCTAAATCTGAAACATGTTTTCAACAACAGGGTTTTAAATTCAAACTCTGAGAATCAATTAAAGGCAATGTCAATAGCCTTTATTGTTTTGGTATTCTCTTAGACTCCCCTGGACAACAAGTATAAAGGACATTTCCTATGCCTGGCACTGAGTTTTTTGTTATATATTTGCTGGCTTTGGTAGAGAACATCATCAAACTATGAGGGATAAATATGTTTAAACCATAAATATACGTATCCATATGTTATATATGTATTTAAATAAGATTAATAAATCACATTTCCTTACTGAGTTTTTAAACATCTTTAGTATTATTTATCTACTCTCTCTTTCTTCTTCTTTTTCTTCTTCTTCTTTTTCTTCTTCTTCTTTTTCTTCTTCTTCTTCTTCTTCTTCTTCTTCTTCTTCTTCTTCTTCTTCTTCTTCTTCTTCTTCTTCTTCTTCTTCTTCTTCTTCTTATTCTTCATTTAAAGTCATCTCTCTTATGCTTTTTTTCCATTCAGAGGACATCAGGGCATCTGACCTCTGACTTAATGCAGAAAACTCTCATGCACAGAATAAACTCTCACCTGCTTCCAACTGAGACACTCTAAATTAAGTAAATCAAGACGCCAATGCAGAATAATTTGGGGGGGGGTGTTGTGGGGGGATGTGTGTGTACATGTCAAAGAAATGGTTGGTTGAAATGGTGTGACTACCCATTTTGGCTTAAGCATACACAACAGAAACCTTTCGTATTTTGTTCCTTCTCACCAATATTTTTTTCTAATTTCCTTGAGGGTATTATAATAACCCATTTATTCTATTCTTATGATACGATGGAGCTGTCACTTAAAAGAAGGGGATGAGTGATTTATGCTTTCAGACTGAAAGAGATGCTTTCCCAAGTTCCCCATCATACAGTGCTGTTCTCACATGGTGACTTGTTACCACAGGCCAGGCTGCTTTGATTTTGAGTTAAAATTGTTTTATTTGCTTTCCTGTCATTACAGGAATGTATTTTCTTCTATAATACCAACTATACAAAGATAATTGATAAATTGTGCCTTTTGTCCTGCTCTTTTAAGACTGTGCATGCCCAAATCCTGATTCCCAGGTATAAATACAAGTAATACATGAGAAACTACAATTTTCCCAGAAGCAAGAGAAGCACCTCCTCTTCCACTATTTTGTACCCACCGAAACAATCAAGACATTCAAGTATATATAATTATCTATATAATTATTGTATAGATAATTTATAAACACAAGCATGAAAAGTTCTATCCAGAAAATGTAGAATTATAGGACATGAAGAGATCTTGTGTCAGCGGGAGGGGAAAGTTAGGAAAGACTTTGCAGGAGTATTTCTTGAGCTAAGATCTGTGTGCAAGAAAGAAACAAGTTGAAGTCTGGAGGGAAACGTGAAAGGAGAGAGTAGTAGTTGCAGTCTGCTTGGAGTGGAGGAAGTAAACGCATACAAACTGCTTAGAATCATGTAGAAAGCCCGTGAAGCTGGAGTGGCCAGTGATGGGATTATGGAGACCTGGCAGGTCAGAGAAGCAGGTGAGGAGGCTTTGCTTTCTGCTTGCAGACAGTTTTGGTCCATGATACCTTCTTTTCCTCATCTGTCAATCTTCCACTAAACTGTTGGGAAGTGGAAGATGGGATGTAATGCAAAGGCTCATAAGGGGTCTCACCAGCTCTACTTAAACAATGCAGTGCGGTTTTCCACAGTGTTATAACAGACAGAGATCGGTCTGGATTGGAGTCCACACTCACAATGTCGCACTGTTATCTTCAGAGACAGGATATAATAAGCGTACACTTGAGTAGGTTTTGTATAAATCTAGGCCCATCACTTGCAAAATGGGGCCAACGACAGCAGCCTATCAGCCTCAGCAATGTTCCACAGCATCAAGCTGCAAAATAGCGATAAACACATTAAAACCTGTGCTTCTGAGATAGCATGCTTTTAATCTTTTTATGTTTTCCTCCCTTACACAGCAGCCGAAAGACGCACTTTCCTAGAAATCCAGCATTCTGCTCATGGCCACGAATGAATCCTCGACTCATTTTCAAGACATAAATCATCTCTCTTTACCTTTTACTATGTGTCATCGCGACGCTAATGGACGAAAGGTCACCAATTTCCTGGCTGTTTATAGACGGCATGGTTAATTTCTTTCAACTGGTCAGAAAATGTCAAGCCCATCAGTAGCGTTACTCACTTCATTAGCTAATGGAGCATAATTTGATGTTTGGTGATCAAATAAAATGGAACATTGAAGAATGCCTTGGAATAAGACCAAGAATATTTTTCAAATTACCTCCATCGCATGAGGTGATTATCTTTTCTCAGAAAATAGCCTTATATGACTCTATGTCAAAGAACCCTGAGCTATGCTCAAAAACTCTTAATGTCATTATATAATCATTCTAACAGAAAATATTTATTAAACATTTAATATGTGCAGTGCTTTGAGATGAGCGCTTTGAATCAATGGCCTCATGGAGTACTTTAGTCATTCTCAGGACAAGGGACTGCAAATGAGGACACAGATGCCTCATGCCCCGAGGACTGTCACCTCACCATGCCCATGAGTACCCACTGATGGAGGTTTGCAGGTAAAAAAGGGAAACTCACCTTCCCTATCTTGAATGGCCTGAAATCAAGGGTAAGGTCCTTCAAGATCTAAGTGGCAGTAAAAGAGCGTGCTATAACATTCAAACCTGCTACTGATGCTGTGCTTGGCTGTATGAAGCTGGACAAAGCATGTTCTAGCATCTCTTTTCATAAGAATTTGCCAGAGAGCTGAAGACTAAGGAAAAAGATGGCATTGCCTTAAGACATAGCCTATCAGAGCCCTCTATGACCTAGTGCTATTTCTTACATTCTATTTTCTGAGATGCTGTTTTTCTTGTCTTGTTCCCACTCTAGCATTTGACAGTTCTAGTGCATACTGGATAATCAAGAAAAGCAATGTTAAATATTTCAATATGCTGAGCATAACATGTGAGGGTAGTCATAATCTTTAAATCAAAACACAGTTCTCATAATTTTATTTATACATATTTGTTTAATTTGCTCATACAATATATTGCACTTCTCTTCTGAGAGATGTATTTTTACATCTCTGTGACTTATTCAAACAGGGCCCAGAAATTAATACAAAAAGGCACAAAGAGAGGTGTGTTGTCTGCAATATTCCTGAAGTAGAGATTGGCTACTTGACACTCTTAATTAGAACACATGCTTAGCATGACATAATAGTAGTAAAAGTGACAGTGCTGATCAAGAATCAAAGGGAAACACACTGCAGGTAAGAAGTCTTCAGGTTAGTATGATACAACTCAGAACAACTCAAGAAAAGTCAAATATCCTTTACCATCTTTACATACGATTTCCAAAATATCCTCACAGGGAAAAATCACTCTAATACCTTAATTCCCAGGAGAAAACATCACCAAATACAAAACAGTAATGGTGTTAGAGAATAGCATCATTTTAATAGTTCATTTAATAGGTTAGGAGAATACTCCAGCAACATTTGTTCCATTTTTTTACTATTTATTTTCTCTTCCTACTGATAAAATAATAAGCCTTAAGCTGTTGAAGAATAATGTTGTCTTATTTTTATAACTCAGCATTATTTATAGCCCAATAAATCTAATACCCTAAAGCTGATGCTAAACTGATTCTTCCAAGCACTACAGAGATTTCTGTTTTTATTTCCCTGTTCTGTGGGCAGAGGAAGTACATTTGTAGTGCCCAGACACAGCAAATATCTCTAGGTGAGACAAACGGCTGGGTGGCCATGAGCGCATGAGGTTAGGAGGACTAAATTAAGCTTTAGGAAATCACTAGACGAACATAAACATGTCTGCTATTAGACCTAAATACTCCAGCCTTAAAAAGAAGAGCAGGAACATCAACAAAGAGAAAAAAGTAACGGAAGGAGGCAACCTGTGTGCAGACGTCATAGCCTGAGAAGTGTGCTCCAGCCAACTCTGACACTCACCAAGGGCAAATATGAAGATCCTAGAGAAAGCACACTAGCCAATTTTGTTGTCTAAGTAGAAACCTAACTATTCTCTTTTTGAAAACACGTTTAGTAATACATTAAATAAAGGCCATTATCACCAAAAGGTCTGTGGGAGGAAATGTCAAATGACTGTTCCAGGAAGTAGGTTCTGCATGGCTAACAGTGAATCAGTCCACCTTGGATGGGATCGCAGCTAGTGAGCTGGATGGGTTTTCACAAGTGACTTTTTCTCTAGGCTTAGGTTTGTTTGTCTCTACCTTACAGTGGGGATAGTTAAAGAGCATCATTGTTAGGTAACAAGGCAGTCTCTTCTCTTTGTCCCTCATGGTGCCTTTACTCTGGAATTGAGCCCTGAAAGATTAGCAGGCTGTATTACTTCTGACTTTAAGAAGGATATGGCTAAGTGGGATACCAATAAAAGAGAGTGATAACCTTTGAGAGAAACGTGTTCCTTTCTCTTGCCCAATGACCACCAAATCCCTATGCTTTGCTTGTAATTCTCCTTCCAGCCAAAGTGCCAATGAAATGGACTTCCTTTACAGCTCTGGCTGTTCATTCTAGATTTTGTAGCAATCCTTTTCATTCCTCATGGATATAAAGATGGTAGCAATTGATTTGAATTTGTTCTCACAAGCTAGAGTGCTTCACCATCTCCATTAACTAATTTACACCTTTGTCCAAAACTCTTAAATAGCCCTATATGAATGCTGAATTTTCTTCCTTCTCACAAATAAGGTACAACAGGAAGGGCTTGAGGAAAGAGTCTCAGATGGAATTCTGAGGCTAGGTCCCTTATATATTTTCAAAGAGCACAGATATTGTTTTTGTAGGAAGTAAATGGGTCACTAGTATTCCAGGAGATAGAGGATAATTATTTTTATCAGGTTTATCACTGCAGGTAAGCTAGAATGAAGAACAAACAGAAATCAAGAACTTAAGTGATGAAGTGGTTAAGATCCATGGTAACAGAACTAATTAAAATGTCCGGAGGAGGTAATTAATACTTCTGCTATCTTTGGAGATGTTCTTAGATGTAAAAGGAGGGCCTGCTTGTTTGTCCTGGCTGCCCAGAACTGAAATAGTCACACAGATACTGTATTAATTAAAACACTGTCTGGCCCTTTAGCTCTACACTGCCTGGCCCTTTAGCTCTAACTTTTTATTGGCTAACTCTTACATCTTAAATTAACCCATTCCTTTTAATCAGTATAAGGCCATGTGGCTGTGGCTTACCAGCAAGATTCTAACCGGTGTCTGTCTCAGGCGGAGGATTCATGGCTTCTCTCTGACTCTATTTTTTTCCTCCCAGAATTCAGTTCCTTCTTCCCTGTCTACCTAAGTTCTTCCCTATCAACAGGCCAAGATAGTTTCTTTATTCATTAACTAACGAAAGCAACACAAAGACAGAAGGACCTCCCATGCCATTTAGAGATGGACTTTCTTAGGAAAGGGGCAGATTTTAGTCTTTTGACTTCCCAGGTTAGCAGTAATGATAACTTTTTGGTGTCCTCTTTTCTCTTCATAGTCATAAGGCTGATGTGTCTGTGATAAAAATCACAGCCTGGTTAAAAAACAAATTCTACATATAGGACATCATTTTTGTAGTCTGACCTCCTGTATCAGGGATCATCCCTAAATAAGGGTAGAAGAACTCTAGGAGATAGAGTTTGGAGAGGATCAAAGAGAGAGAGTAACTTGTAGATGTTGCAGAAATGACATATTCAACTCATAGCAGCTGTGGTTCCCTACGATAGACATATGCAAGACCAAGCCAGTCAACATTACAGCATGGAGGTGGGAGAGATTCATAAGTGCTCACATATGGACATTTAATGTTATCTAGAGAGCCTTCTAGAGATAGTCAGATTCTGTTCAATGTGTGCCCCTACAGCTCTACCATATATGAATGGATAGCCTCACATCCATAAATAACAGTCAGCATAAATTGGACTAGGTAGATTATTTTTAAAAAATGAAGACACAAATTTTGGAGGCGAGTCTGGAAAGAACTAGAAAAAGGAATAGGGTAGAATGTGATTAATATGTATTGTATACATGTGTGAAAGTCTCAGAGAATTAAGAAAAAATAACTCAGATGCACCAGTCCATTTTTATCCTGATACCAAGGGAAAGCAAAACTATAACCCAGGAGAAAGTTAAGATCATATTAGAGCAGAGCACAGATGAGGCTAAAAATTCTGCATCTCTAATGTTCCCTAATAGAGTCAGCCATTCTGAATACAAAACCAATAGCAGTTAAATCCTAGTGCAGCTCAGGCAGTGAGTTACAAGGTCTGGTTTCTAAGAAAATTGTCCATTGACTTTAGAACATTACTGATTTCTATTGGAGAAAGGAGTTAGAAGAGCATGCATGAAAGCAGACACTAATAGTGTTGGGTTATAAAAATAAAATATAAAACTGTACAGAGCCAAATAAATTGATTTATGTATATTTACTTTACTGGGAAGAAAATCAATAGTCTGTTTGTTTGGCTAGTTAAACTCAGATTCAGTAATGACCTAAAGCCAGTTGGTTGGCTTTGTAGAAATATGAGAACATCCCTGGAATGGGCCCACATTTAAAGTCTGCCAGGTTATACTTGAACTGGCACAATCACAGGAGGAAATAGAAGACTTTTCTTTTGCCAAAACCATAAAAGGTACCTAAGAGGTGCCTTAGCATCCTTTGACATGTTCTGCCTGTCCTCCTGGACTAGTCATGACTACAGACATTATAAAGGAGGCTATTTTCCTATCTTCCATGCTAAAACGGGATCCTGAAATACTAAGTCTATCATCCTGGGAATAATGACTTCATATCACCCCACAAGGTGAACAGATTTGTTCAGCTAAGGTGCAGGAGTAAGATACACTGGTAATGGGTGGCAAGATAGAATATTACAATTGCAAATCTAGACACCATGGCCAGTTACAGAACTGGGGATGACAGTAGCTATATTTTCACATAAATAGATTTTCTTGCTTCTGCCTCATAGAAAGAGCAATGGAAGCCACTGTCATCTGAAGGAAACACTTCTGGTTGAGTGGCCTTCTACTCTGTTTAGAGGACTGCTTCATCTTTGGACCCCAAAGATACAGTGATGGCAATGTTACTTATGTTTTTCTTCATCATCCCTATTTGGGTTTTCTTATTATCATTTACACCTTTGCAAAATGTGTCTTTTACAAACTCCTCATTTGTACCTTTTGGGGTGATATTTTTTCTGGAACCTTGACAATTATACTGCCACATTGTGTTATTGTGGAGACCAATCATTAGTAAGGACTAAGTGTGGCACAAATAATAAAAACCCAGAGACAGATATTGGTGTTCAACCTGAAAACCAGAAAAGCAAAGCAGCCAAGCCACTAAGAAGCCTTACCGCTTCCAAGGTTAAACGACCACAGACTAAGCACACTAAGCAGACAGAGCCTCTCTCCTCCCATTTTATATACTCTCTAGTGCTGGAATTAAAGGCATATGACCCCTAGTACTGGGATTAAAGATGTGAGCCCCCACTACCTGAATTTGTTTCTGCATTGATCTTGTGTAGCCCAGGGTGGCCTTGAACTCACAAAGATCCATCTGCCTATGTCTCCAAAATCCTGGGATTAATGGTATGTGCCATCACTGCCTGATCTCTAGTGGCTTAGTTTTGCTATTCTGATCTTTAGGTAAGTTTAATATAAATAAAATATCATATCACTATAACTATGTCCTCAGAATGTGTCTGGTACCATTGGGTACAGCTGTTAGAGATACTTAGTTATTGTTTATCATTTTAAAAGTCAGTAGAACATCTTATGAAGCTATTTCACAGCAACACAGGATTAGTGAAGCATCCAGCAAGAAGGAACCCTTAATAAATAGATAGTTGTTAATAAAATAGTAATTTCTTATTTTTATAAAGAATTCTTTCATAGTCATCGACATATTGGGCCTCTTTCTCACAAAGCCTCGAGTTTAACTTTTTCATTTTATCATTATCTTTTGTAAATGTCAATTTTCTCAATCTAGATAATCTAAATAATTGACTTTACAGAGTTCTAACATGTCAGCTTTGCCAGTCTCACTTGGGCTTCCCTTCACAAGGAAAGGTACTTGCCCCTTGATGAAAGCTATTTGTCCCTGAATAACTGTGATTTAGAAAGACAGGTGAGCCGCCTGACTTTCAAACAGCATGTTTATTATTAAAAATTCATAAACACAGTTAAGCCTTGTATCATAAAACATCATAGCAGCAACAATAATTACACAAAATATCTTGGGCTTTCCTAGGTGATCGTCTAGGTGATCCATAATCTGGGCCAATATAGGAAAGGAATCACAGCACTAATGCGAGAACAAAGCTCTAAAAGATGACTTGGAAAGGGAGTTTTGAGATATCTTCAATGGATCTGGACTGGTCTATGACTAGCATTTATAGACATGGTTGGTCTCTTTCTGATATTAGGTACAGGGACTACCAACAATGAACTGACCCTAAATAGACCAGGACTTCCTTACAATATGATTTAGTTATTAGTATCAAGCAGAAAGTCTGGAGAGAGGAGACATCATCTCAGATAGATTACAAGGAACTCTTATTCTTGAGAATGAGCAATATTTACATATGGTGGCATAGCTCAACTTGTAGTCGATGACTCATTAATAATCTAGAACCCACCAATGTCTCCTCCTGTGAGTCCTATCTGGAAAATTCCTTTGCTACTCTAAAGCAATTAGATACCTGTTTCTTGATTTCTTGATGGACAAGATAGCTTGTCAGCCTGTTTGGAACGTGTGAAGGTGCTTTCTTTACTGCCTTGCGTTTTCCTAGAAGATGTTGCTCAGGCTACTGTTGTATCCATCTCCCTATACATCTCAATGAAACTCAAAGCAGTTGGCCTGCTTCTGAGAAACTATGGTTTTCCAGGATGGTCTCTGAGTATAAGGTCTGAAAGTCATTTGGAATGTCTCTAAAAGCATGTGCCCTGTTGTACAATCTGTCATAATTCTCAAGTGTAATGGGAATAAAAATGAAATGGCTTCCTGCCTACAAGGGAAATACAGAACACACAAGCAAAACGCTCAGTCTCAGCATTAGCTACCTTTTCAAGATTATAAACCCACATTGTATAAGACAATTTCTCCCAGCTGCTGAAAAAAAGCAAGAAATCTTAAAATCTGAGGTGCCTATTCTAAAAGTCACCTGAAAGTGCAGTAGTGACTATTAGGTGTTGGGAAATATGTGGAGAGCCAAGGATCTGGGGCAAAGGTGGAAGAAATGTGGCTGGATATGTATGGACAAAGCAAACCGAATCCCATTAATGTGTGTTGATTTACAATTAATAAAATCTCAAAGCATTTAAAGAAGTGTTTTATGCAGATAGAACAGTAACTGAACTTTATATATCAAAACAGTTTCTTTTTAATCCTTTGTCTTAATTACAACTAGAAATCATAAAAGGAAGAGAAAAGGTCATTTGCATGTAAAGAAACTTTTATTATTATGCTATCAATTTTGCCCAGTCAAGGGTTTCACAAAGGGTGGATGTTCAGTGTGTGAAGATTTTGGAAGACAGTCTTCCAAATATATTTACTGTCTCAAAAAAAAAGCTACCCTTTTTTTTTCCTTTGAAGCTACCCTTAGCTTTTCCATGGGAAAACACAGGTCCTTCAGACATTTTCTTATTTTGCTTTTTAGTCCAGAGTGAAGCAAACAGCAGACAGCAAAGGCCAATCATTGTTGCTCATAATTTGTTTTAAAACAACCGGTCTCCCTGCATTCTCCCTAGAATTTTATCCAGAGGCACTTTGATTGTCTATTATTATCTATCCAGAAGAGGGTGGAACCTTAGGGAAATAAATATATGTTATTGAGGCTTCCAATTGCAGCCCCTCTCCCATTCTCTTTCTAGTCCTCTATTCTTTTCCTCCCCAGATCCACAACCTGGTGATTCTTTTCTTTTCCTTCACTTTTCCTCTTCATGTAGCAAAATATTTGTTCTTGTGATGTCATAGTTTAATTATTCTGTCAAGGAAAAGCTTATCTAATCGCTATTTCCTCCTTTCTCATAATTGGATAATTATACATTTAGCAGCTTCATTAGTTAATTGTGCATATGGAAAAAACTCCTCTAATATCTAAAGACAACATTTTATTTAGTTGTTCACAAAGGGGATTAATGTTTTATTTTAAAGAATTAGATTCCTTCCCAGCTTCTATAACCTATCAATAGCACCTGGGCTAAAAGATGACTCTGGCTTCTATTTGTAATGAAGGAGTTCATTTATGTGCAGATTTGAGAAATCTAAGAAAAACAACTAGATTATATCTCTTAAAACTAAAAGAGAGGGGTGTGCTTTCACTGGCCTGGAGGCATGGGGCACTGTGTTTATTTAACTGCTTGTCCAAAGTAGCCACAGCCTTTGAGGAAATGTTAGGAACTATAAAGACTTGGGGCTTTCCCAGTGACAGCCAGAGAGCTGACCTGGGTGAGATGAAAAGGTCCCTTTGTTAAAAGGTCACGATTGGCAGTTAATTCTCTGCTTATTTTTCCTTCTACCATAGGTAAAACCTGTTACTGAAACAATTTAATTTAAAAGAGATCCCTCTGATAATAGTCCTTGATGTTAGAAAGAGGAAGAGAGAGAAAGAGAGAGAGAGAGAGAGAGAGAGAGAGAGAGAGAGAGAGAGAGAGAATTTCAATAGATAATGGGCTTGAAAGGAACCAGTTGTTCCTTTGTCCCACCTGTGGTCAGTGTTTTAAAACATGCTTTCATATATGAATATACCAGAGGAAGCTTCTGCAGCAGTAGATTTCCATGTGGCCTCTCTAAAGGCCTTTAGTGGTAGTTGGCCCTCCTGTATTCCCTCCTTTACCCTAACCTCCACAATCCTTCTCATTTAACACTTCTATTCTCTTCCCTCTGTATCCCTTTATATCACTGTACTCTAGCTCCCCTTCAGGCTGAGAGTACAGCTCAGAAGAGTAGCACAGCACTGCACAGCCTGCACAAAGCTCTGGGATGACCACCCAGTAAATTCATCAGCCAATGGTTTCAACTTCCCACTAGGCACATCTTCTCTGGACAGCCCTCTTTAGGATAGCATGGAAGACTACAAAATACTTTCTGCTTTTCAACTGGTCTCAGGCAATAAAGGATTCAACCACAGTGGAAATAAGCTAAACATAAAGGGAGCTTGACAAAATGTGTTTCTCTTACTTAAAAACTAGGCAGTATGACATTCTGGTGCAGTAGTACTGCTTTCAAAGTTCCTCTATGTCTGTTAAAACATGCCCCTTCTCTGTTCTACATTCTACTCAAAGGCAATGAAGAAGAATGGATCAATTTCAGAATCTCCAAATACAATAAAGGAGACTCAGTTTTCCCTAAAGCAAAGTCAGGATAATTATAGTTTTAATACCTTACCAAGTTTATTTCTGTTGCTGTGATAAAATATCCTGTCAAGAATCAACTTAAGGAAGGGTAGGTTTGTTTAACTTTATAACTTCAGGTTAAAGTCCATTATCTTGAGAAACTCTAGACAGAAACTTAAACCAACTAGTTACATCCACAGACAAGAGCAGAGAGAGGATAAAGGTATAGATCCCTGCTTCCTTGCTTGCTTTTGCTGACTCCTTCACTCTAAAACAGCTCAGGGCCAAGCCTGGGAAATGGTGTCCCCACAGTGGGCTGGGCCAGTGAACAATCAAGACAATCTCCTTTAGCCATAACCACAGGCCAATTTGATCTACATAATTCCTCAACTGAGATTATCTTCATGTATTGCTATGGGATAATGGTCTATACCCTGTCTTGTATTGTAAATAAATGTTGATTGGCCAGTAGCCAGGCAGGAAGTAGAGGCAATACAATAAGAACAGAGGATTCTGGGAAAAGAAAGAGTCAGTCTGCAGTTGTCACCCAGACACAGAGCAAGATAGCAAGATGTAACTGCCTTGCCATAAAAAGTACCAAGCTGCATGGCTAACACAAACAAGAATATAAATTATAAGAGTTATGGGCTAATATAAGTTATAAGAGTTAATAAGAAAACTGAGCTACTAGGTTGACCAGTTTATGATTTACGTAGGCCTCTGTGTGTTTACTTGGGACTAAATGGATATGGGACCTGGTGGGACAGAACCCTCAGTCAACAATGGATAATTCTAAATTATGTCAATATGACACCTAAAACTATTTAACCAAAAGCACTATTCACATAGTTCCTCTGACAAATTTGTCTTGGTATCCTCAGTTCTTAGTAGGGAAGTACATGATATGATGTGTTGGCCATCATTTTAGCTGTCATATTGATGTAAGACCATGAAGGGGATACCCACAGAAACTGATGACCTGAACTAGTAGGAGTCACTGACCCCTGAGTGACAGTGGGTACCTGCATAAGCCCAAACTAGGCCCTCTGAATGTGAATAACAGTTGTGTGACTGGGTCATTCTGTGAGGCCACTGAGATTAGGACCAGGATTTATCCCTAGCTCTTAAACTGGCTTGTTTTGGAGCCTATTCCCTATGGAGGGATACCTTGTTCAGCCTAGATACAGGGGGAAGGGCCTTGGTTCTGCCTCAAAATGATATGCCAGACTTTGTTGACTCCCCATGGGAAGCCTTACTCTCTCTCTCTCTCTCTCTCTTGAAAAGTGGATGAGGGGAGGGGTGGGGGAAGATAAGGGGAGTGGGAGGAGGGAAGGGAGAGGGAACTGGAATTGGTATGTAAAATGAGAAAATATTGTTTTAAAAAATTTTTAAGAAGAAATAAAATGGTCATAGAGAAATGGGCAGGAAAGATTAAAGAACTGAGTGCGATGTAGCAGAAGGAGCAAGGGTGAATTCAGGATAAGCAGTGAAAATTCTGGAATGGGAGATGCAGTTAGAACTTAGAAATCAGATAAATATACATTATTCTATTTTTTCCTTCATCTGAAAACTGAGGCGAGTAACAATTTATTTTTGTTTGTTTGTTTTCAGCATGAGAAATTTCTACTGTCATCAGGGGTGATACCACTTACTAGTCCCAGTTAGTTCCCAAGTCTGAGACAAGTTATGGAGCAGAGGAAAGTTTTGAGTTTTCTGGTTAGCAAAAAAGAGGATTCCAACATGGATTTACCTAGTAGGGAGTTGAAAACTGTTTAGGACAAAAATAAGCCTCAGCAGAACTTCAGGGAACCAGTGGCTCCATTTGGATCTTGGTAGGTGCCCATTACAACCTGGTGGAAACACACCTTCCTGTTAGCTTCCCTGGCAGAACCAGTCCTTACCCCAGACTGGTGGTTTCTCTTACATTTTCATCCTGAATTTCCACACCATCCTATTCCATCTGTATTTTCCTCTCCTTGAATTAAAATCTCCTGTCATTTCCTTAGATGAAGGAGTTTGGCTTTCCTTCTGGTTGTTTTATAGTAATGTATTAATTGATTTGGCTTCTGCCATAACTGGCAAGTAGTCACACATTAATATGTGATAATACTGGTGCTATACTAGACCAGCAGAAAGAAGGAAGAAATTCACATGTCAGCATTTAATAACTTTTTCTGCATTGTGTTATAAGAAAAAAAGTATGTGGTAGGTGCTCATTCAAAGAGAACTATTCTTATTCATTAGACTAAGATGGATACACTATTCAATAAACTGATAATGAATAAGGAGATATTCAAGTAAAAAATAGATACTTATTATGGTATCACCTACAAAGACTAATGGATCATTTCCCAAAGACGAGATTCCATTGTCAAGAATTATGACACCAAACCTGCCAAAGCAGATATGAAATAGTTCATTAATCACATAACTTCAGCCAGCCTCTGAGAACCCAGGACAGGCCCTACCAGCAGGTTCACAATGACTTATAAGAACAACAACAACAAAAAATGTCACCAGCAAGTGCCTTAGGGATTCTACTGATACCGTAAACATCGTGACCAAAAGCAACTTGGGGAGGAAAGGGTTTATTTCAAGCTGACACTCAGGTCACACTCCATCAATGAGGGAAATCAAGGCAGGAAGTTGGAGGCATAGACGATGGAGGAACACTGAGTACTAGCTTGGTCTCCATGATTTGCTCTGCTTCTTTTCTTCCCACAGTCAAGACCACTTCACCAAGTGAGGCACCACCCACAATGTGCTGGGCCTTTCCATACCAATCATAAATCATGAAAATGCCCTACAGGCTAACCTAGTGGAGGCTTATTTTTTATTTATTTTCTCAATTGTAGTTTCTCTTCAAGACGACTCTACCTGTGTGGAGCTGACCAGCAAGGAAACACCAATGAGCAGGGCAAAACATCAGAAGGTATCACTACCCATAATGCCTCTTGGTTGAATTCCTTAGCAACAGCCATGTTGGACTAAACTCAAGAAAAGCTCAGAATGTACAGCATGGGTGACGACAGCCATGAGAACTCAGCATTCATAGTAAAGTGGGGTTGTTTGAAGAGTCACTGTAGTCAGTGATGTGGTTCCAACATCATAAGATGAGTTAAGGCCCACGCCAAGTGATGTAGAAAATTTGTGACAATACTGATTTCCATCTGAAGGTATCCACAGTCATCCAACTAGGAACAGAAAGATGCACAAATGGTTATAATAGATTTATCGTACAAAATAGGTATCAATATGAAACTGGTGTTTTGTGAGATGATGTAAGAGATTAATCAAACCTGCCATGTGCGGGTTGAGAAAATTTTTTTATCTGTCTGAAGAGAACAGGTGTGAACAACTGCCAAGGATATCTGGTCGAGCTCATGTCTGTGCTACTGGAGGCTTTTTTGGGACAAAATCCATCCAATGGGCCTAATGGCCACTCTTCCACACTGGGGTACCATTACCATAAAACAGTCCAACCCTAGGACAGAGTTGTGTCTAAGAAAATGCAAAATGAAATTCCAAATCTTCCCCTTGTTTCAATTTACCTTAACATCTTGAATTTAAAGAAAGATCATATGTTGTCCTTAATAAGTCAGTTGATAGATTGTTGCCTTAACATGTACAAAGTCCTAGCTTCAATTCCCAGCACTTTATAAACCAGGCATAACCAGGCATGGTGGTGGACTCCTGTAGTTCCAGCACTCAATTGGTGGAGGCAGGAGGATCAAATGTTCTAGGTCATCTTCAAGTATAGAGTGAGTTCAAGGACTACCTGGGCTACATGAGACCTGTGTCAAAGGGAAGAAAAATAAAATAAGCAAAAATCCATATTTAAGACTTTATTATGTGCTTGTTTGTTTTGCCCTATCTTTTTTTTTAACCCAGTGAAGTGGTCTTTTATTTATAAACATGATCAACAGAAAAACTGATTGTAATAGTCCTAATATATCTACACTTTCCCAATATCTTTTTACATCTAGGCTTGTTTACAGTTATGGTTGCAAATGAGTTTGTATTTTGTCATCACTATTACAGACCAATATAAATAGAATTCCCAAACCCATTTCTTCTCCTGTTGGCATGGGGTGGCTAGCTCATTTCCTGACCGACCTGATTCAAAATAATCACACATAAATGATATTATTTGCAATACTGTTTGGTCAATAGCGTAAGCATATTTTTAGCTAGCTCTTGTATCCTAAACTAACCCATCTCCATTAATCTGTGTATCGCCAAGAGGCTGTGGCTTACTGGGTAAAGTTCTGTCTGGTGTCAGGCGTCTGTCTCCTGTGGGGCTACATGGCTTCTCCCTGACTCTGCCTATGCTCTCTCTCTCTCTCTCTCTCTCTCTCTCTCTCTCTCTCTCTCTC
>NW_026067896.1:16181381-16369276 GCF_014885135.2 Alexandromys fortis | reverse complement strand
AATATGTGATAATACTGGTGCTATACTAGACCAGCAGAAAGAAGGAAGAAATTCACATGTCAGCATTTAATAACTTTTTCTGCATTGTGTTATAAGAAAAAAAGTATGTGGTAGGTGCTCATTCAAAGAGAACTATTCTTATTCATTAGACTAAGATGGATACACTATTCAATAAACTGATAATGAATAAGGAGATATTCAAGTAAAAAATAGATACTTATTATGGTATCACCTACAAAGACTAATGGATCATTTCCCAAAGACGAGATTCCATTGTCAAGAATTATGACACCAAACCTGCCAAAGCAGGTATGAAATAGTTCATTAATCACATAACTTCAGCCAGCCTCTGAGAACCCACGATTTTTGGTCCTTAGTTGGACTATCAAGTGACTGTATATAAGCAGATCACTCTCCATGCCCTGAGGATCCAGGTCCACTCTAGAATAAAATTACTACACCTGTGTGACAAATTACCAGACTACCAGCTGGAGCCAATCCACCAGGCTTTCCTAGGGGCAGATCAGCCCATACTATCACAGACATGAAGCATAACCCAGAATCACTATGCCACTTGTGGCCTCTAGCCCATGCCAATAGCCAGAGAACAGGCCCCATATTATGAACTCTCAGGCCAGCCTCTGGCCCCAGGGCCAGCCAAGTCCTTGCAGTTCCACATTCCATCAGACTCTCACTTCAGACCTTCTTACTAAAGGTGGCCTCAAGTCTTCCATGTCTCCATGGATTCTAAAGCTGTTCTAACTCCCACAGTCTCGGGGAGCGCCCCTGAGTCAGACCTTAAGAACCTAATATCCAGAACACCTAAGGGATCAAATACCCAATCTCCCATCAAAAACAAGAATGATGAAAAGCAAGGCATAGTGCAACTCCCTTCACTTTAAATCACACACATAATGTGAAGGCACAGAGTAGATAGTATACACACATTGGAGCCACAATAGAACCGAGCACTTGTATGCACATTATATATTTAAATTAGTAAAGAGAGAGTCTCTTGGAGAACCCCAACAAAGACCTAAAAAGAGCTTCTCATGACTGGTGCTGTAGGCTTTTGTAGATCATTTTTGGCTGTTGGAGGGAATATTGTCAGCCAAGATGGGAAATTTAATTTAAGCTGTGTATGTAAATATATAAATCGACTTATGTGTGGTATAGGATTTTAAGGTAGATAGTGGCACAATTTCTTATGACTTTTTAGACACCCTTACTGTTATTTTACCCCACTTCTTCTATATTTATCTTCCTTTCACATTTTTAATTAACCCCCCAACAATGTTTCTGTTTCCTCCGATTGAAAAAGCAAAATACGCCTGTAATATCATTCTTTTCTTTTTAATTTTTTTTAGATTATAATGACATCATTTTTTTAATTGGTGTGCTCGTCCCTGGGGAGGACTATTTCACCTGTTCTCATCATTCCTTAGTTACCGATAGTTCTTTGTGTATGGTTAGAGTCTTTCCCCATCCACCTTCATGTCTATTGTTGCCATCTTTGTTCAGCTCACCAATTGGTTATCCAATACTAACAGTCAGTCCACAAAATATGTGCATACAAGTAACATTATAAGACTTATCAAGTTGTAGTTCTGTGCTATGTGTTTAGGAATATAGATGTGTGTGTGTTCAGCACGTTTAAGTCAGGTTAAATATATAAATATATCCTTTATAAAATGGAAAATAAAACTGGGTTTGCTGGTAACATTTGGTCTCAACCTCAGAGACCACTTCACATTTCTTCTCTCTTCACGGAAAGCTAAGTCAGACAACTCTACAGCTGCAGACACTACTGTGAGTTTCTTGATTTTTCTTCCCCAACATTTGCTAGACTACAGTTCTGTCTTTTTACTATGGCTCTATTCTCTGTGACTTTCTGCACACAAGATCCCTTTATCTTCCGTAGCCTCCAACTCCAGGCGACTTTTATGAATGTCATTGAGATTATCAGATACCCGTGATGTGAGAGGGGATGACATCCCATTGATGCTCTCTTGGCTAATATACACATGTCCTCTGGGGAAGATTGTTCTCATCAAATTGCTTCTTGAGTGCCTTCAAAGGACAAGCAAAAGGAATTGAAACAATTATTCACAAACTCTAGGCTTTAAGGGCAACAGCTGCTGATGATAATGAGGTAGGATTTTGTTCTGAACTGTGTCACCATTAATCTCATTTCCTAGATAAGTTCTTGAACCTCTGTGTTGGCCTCAGTGAAAGAGACAGGGAGCAGAATATTGGAGCTGGGAGTATAGAAGACAGTTAATTCAGTAACTTAACAAATCAATTTAAGTTGCTTCTGGAGTTTAGCCTCTGACTATAGGAGTTGAAAGTGCTCACATGGGACACTTCATCTTTCTAATCATTGCAAACTTAAAGGATGGCTATTTTTCTAGCCCTAATTTGGGGCTTTTTCTTTAAGCTCTCTCTCTCTCTCTCTCTCTCTCTCTCTCTCTCTCTCTCTCTCTCTCTCGGTCTGTCCCTTTCTCTCTGTCTCTCTGTGTCCCCCCCCCTCTCTGTCTTTCTCTCTCCCTCTCTCGCCCTCTCCCCCTCTCTCGTGTGTGTGTGTGTGCTTATGCAGTAAAGTAAAAGAAATTTGTGAAACAATTTTAGCCTGGGTTAATTTAGCTATCCCATTGAGAGTATTTGTGGGACCTCAAATTCATTTTCTTCTACACTTTAGGTGACTAAAGAGACACGGTGTCCATCTGTCAGTCAGCATCTGTTGCAGCAAATGGAAGAGTGCATGCATTGCTCTCTCAATAGTTGGACCCATGTGTTCCACAGAAAGAAAACATCAGCTTTTAGGCACACATCAGCCAGTTAAGGATTAAATTTGTTTATTAACAGGAGAAATGATGTGGTAACAAACTGCCACGAAAACACCTTCCAGGACAGTTGGTTAACGCTCAGTCACTAGGAAACTCACCCTGCTGCCAAAAAGATGGAGGTCAAGGAGGGCCTGGGATAATATCTGATAACTATTAAGGAGGCTAGGGTAGAAAGAAAACACAATGGTAACTATAAAAGTTCAATTTGGCTAACATTTTAAATATAAAGATACAAAGAGGGCCCTGAGGCAACAACTATCAGACTTCAATAAAAATTTAGCACCTACTAAGTGTCTGGCATTATTTCAGGGACTTGAGAACGAGCCATTCATTAACAGCTAACAAGATTTTTATTGCATGATTCTCATATCATGTGGACAAGGAAAAATATGCAAGTAAATAGCATGCAAATAATAGAATTTCAAATACCATATGTAACATGGAGATAACATAGGGGTGGTGTAGATGAGAATGACTAAGAGAAAAAAAAAATGGAGAAAGAGAGGAGGCCCAAGTACTGCCAATGAATGGACATTGAGCTGAGTTTCCACTGATCAGAAAAGGTTTGTGATGAGTTGATACATATAAAGAAGATTCTTATCAAGGAAACAGCTCATGTGTGTGGACAGCCTGAGTGTGGACATGCTAGGAGAAGAAAAAGCAAACTTAGTAGGTAACATTAAATAGAAGACAGGATTTTTTAACTATTTTTAATAGAACTGTATGTATATGTTTGTGTCTCCTTGTAGGCTTATGCGGATGAGTAAAGTGCCGCCATAGGAGACCAGAAAAGGATATTGGAATCCCTGGAGCTGGACTTAGAGGTGGCTGTGAGTTATCTAACCCACATGGGTGTTGGGAACAGAAATCGGGCCCTCTGCATATTCTCAACTGATGAATCGTTCAACCCTGATTGATTGTTCATGTGTCTTCTACTGAGTTAGCTGATCCCTTTTCTCCTGAAAGGAACTTAGACCGTTAGCTATCATAATAATGATCAGAATCCATCATCTAGCCAATCCAATTGTTACTATAATCTGTGGGATAATCCTTCTGCATGCTGTGAATATGTGTTGCTCTCATTGCTTTGTAATCAACCTGATTTGGCCTATAACAAGGCAGAATAAGGCTGGGCAGAGAGCCCAACAGAAAATACAGAGAGAAATAGGGTCAGGGTCAGAGAGAGAGAGAGATGAACCAGCCCCTGGGAAAGCAAGATGCCAGAGGACAGGTAAAACCACAATTCATATGACAAAATATGGATTAATTTAAGTTATAAGAGCTAGTTAGTAATAAGCCTGAGTTATAGGCCAAGCATTTTGTAATTATTAAAAGTTTCTGTGTGTCTATTTAAGACTGGGAGGTTGGGGTAAAAGAAAGCTCCGCCTCCAATTACACATAACTTTCTGTAAGAAAAACATTTTTAAAAATCTAAGTATTTGCCATTGCAAGCCTTCTCTGGGAGAAATAACTACTTGTTTGACTACTTGTTTTTCTGCATTCATTCAACAAATCCCCAGCTGCCTTTCTAGAGTCAGGACTGACAAAGGTTCCCAATTTCAATCGACTCACCAAGAACAGTTGTCACAAACAACGCTGCAGTGCACTTCATCCCTAGAGAAAAAGCAACCCATGTGTTCCCCCACTGAGATGTGCAGTCATGTTTTGCCTCTCGTCTAACTCAATATGTCAGCTCATACATCGTACTACGAGTTTCCTTCTCAATAGAAGTTGCACACCTTGATGTACTTGGAATAACCATTTGCTACTTATTCGTCTCTGCATTGCTTAGAATCTTAGTTTTTCTAAACATTGTCTATCATTTTTTGTGTCAGAGTGAAATAAACATACACATGTGTACTGAAAAAAAAGTGGAAAGTCGGATTAGGATTCCATGTCAATGGAATCAAATCTTCCCTAGTCTGTTTTCTCCTATTGAGAACACTCGAAGGTGATAAATACAGGAGTCAGTACAACTTTTCAAAGTTAGAGTACTAGAAAAGAAACATAGGAAGCTGGGGCAGAGTCATTGCTATTTGAAAAGAGAGATAACCATAAATGGATCCCATTTGCTGTGGAATAACGAGTGGTGATTGATAAGGGACTGTACACCATATTTTTTCTGAAATTTTTAATATGGTTCTCTGCATGTCCCAGGAAACTCAGTGCCCATCTGTCAATCCAGGACATGACTGTTGTGAGCAGTACTCTCTTTCAGCTGTTTTTAAGAAGATATTGCTCCAGGATTCTGTTCCACTCCTGATTATTTACCACTTCAGTCTCTCTGCAAAATGCTAAGCACCAAATTTATCATGCTATAAAACATTTTTAAATTGTTATTCGATTAACTCGCAGCAAAACATGTGATCTTATCATCAATTTTCATAGGGTGCTGTCTACCACTATTAGTTTAGGACAAATTTCTTTGTTTCAAGTGTTTGTTTTAAAAATAAGTTTCTTCAATAGAATATTACTTTGGAAACTATACCTGCGGCTCCACAGACATAGAGGATAGACCTGAGACACCTATTAACGTAGTTTTAGGGCCTAGCTTAGTGTCTTATAAGTATTCAACAAAACTAGTTATGAACTAGCCTACACCACTTTCTTTCAGTCATTAAGGGGAAAAAAGTTTCTATAAAATACATTTAGGAGTTGTTTGCCACCACCAAAGAGCCAGCCCACACCCTTGAGCATGTTAGGCGAATCTTGTCCACTAAGCTACCTTCCTAACTTTCACATATATACATTAGTATTTAATAAATGTGTTGGGTGATCTTACAGATGAATCGATGCCTACATTCAGATTATTTCTTGGATTAGAACTCTGTTGGCATAAGGTTGATTTCGTGATATTCTGGTCCCATTTCTAAAATTAGCATTGTTAAAAATAGCAATAAATGAAATAAAAATTTTGTCCCACATTTTCGTTACGACACAATAACTTATAGAAATCAAAGTTTATTTATACATTGTGCATTGTATGGTTTTTCATTTTGCTGCAGCTGCAATGACGGGGAGAAAGCAGAGGGCGAGGAGGAGGCAGAGAAAGGAGAAGTAGTGGGAGTAAAAGAAGAAGGGAGGGAGGGGAAATTAACTCGACAGACATCGCAGCATGGGCTTTGAAATGGAGGCGTATATCATGTAATATCCGGGTAAGGCAATGTATTTGCAGATATCGATGTGCATTAGTGCTGCTTGCTGCTGCTGCTGCTGCTGATGACTGGAATCGTTCTTGTCATTTTCCTATAGATTCTTTTTTGATTTCTTATACATTTTGATTGGGAATTCCTTAACAGTTGTATAGTGTACTAGTTACTTTCCTGGTGGTTTGATAAATACCTAACAATAAACACGTGGGATAATTTTGGCAATAATTTGAAGAGGATAGTGTCCATCATGGCATAGAAGGCATGGTAAGATCAGCAGGGGTACACTGGTCACATTGTATCCACAGTCAGGAAGTGCAGAGAGAACAGGAAACAGGGATGTAGGGCAGGGCTATAACACCACAATGCTCGCCCACAGTGATATATACTTTCTCTAGCAGGGCTACATTGTCTAAAAGTTAAAACAACCTTTCTAACACAGTTCCTATAGCTAAAGACCTTTACAGCTCACATTTAAATCACAGCCCATGGTTTGCCAGTCTTTCCTCACTACCTGTATGTTGGCTCTTCCATTTGTTAATTGCTTACATTCTTACTTTATTTTACTTTTTGAGAGTTTCACGTATGAGCACTATATTTGCATCATCCCTCCCTGTTTCCTTCTTTGTTCAGAGGCTTTTACTTTTATGTTTTCACACTTGCCTATTTTTGTTTTGTTGCTTCAGCTTTTGGAGACAATATAAAAATTCATTACCCATAAAAGTATACTGTAGTTTTCTTCTAATAGTTTTAAATTTTTTGATGTAAGGCCACACAGTCCTTAAGCCTAAGTCATGACCCCCTTATTTTAAATCTCAGAAACCTAAGGTCTTTGATACTAGTTTTTCATGACCCAATGAAGATTGTACTCCAGACTCTTGTCTTGACATCCAAAATTCTAACTTTTAAACTTCCTAAAGTCTCATCTCATGCATGTACAGTTTAAGAATATGTCTAAGATTTGCATAGAACATATGCAGATCTCAGAGTTTAAGTCTTTTGTGGGTTTTTCCCTTAATTAGATTCCAAAAGCTTAGCCATTCCAATAACTAGGAAATCAAATGTGGATTCAACATTGTATTTTCCTTTAAAAATACTTTTATTCTTTTGATTTTCTGCCAGCTTTGTGTCATGCATGCTACTATGCCTCCATATAACTATTTATATATATTTTTGACATTTATAATTGCTAATAGCATTAATGTAAATTTCTGTGGCACTATTATTCAAAGTAAGTATTCTCTAAGGAAAAGTTTTAAACTAATGCCTGAAATATAAAACATAAGCAAAAGTAAATATCTCACACACTGCAAATAAGTGGGTTCTCAACTTATTCTTTTCTACCTACTAAAAAGCTTACAGAAAAAAATCCACAAAAACTAGATTAACCAAACCATGAAGGGACTAGTAAATTCAGAGTATTCAGACACCATACATAGAGCAAGCAATCTAATTTCTTAAACCAAGTAAGGGTATTTTTAAAAAATGACTTACATAATAAAATATGTTAAGAGAAAGTAGCAATCAAATGTCATAACTGGTAAGAGTTATAAAAGTCAATATCAAAGGATCTATTTGAAGTCATTAAAGAAACTTGAACATCAACTGGGTTTAAATGATTTTAGCCAATTTATTTGTAGATGCAACAATGGCATGGTAATATATTACTAAAACATCAGCAGCTAATAATATATTCCAAAAATCTTCATAGAAAATAATATAGCACTAGCATCAGAAAATTCCATGTTATAAAAAAGGCAACACATAAAAAATGAAATACTCTGGCAAAATACTAAAGATTTAAGAGAGAAAGAAAATTTGATTATACTGCTCTTTGAAATTTTCAACTTCTCTGACACATGTTCATACTACCGTAGTTGGGAATGACTGCCTGAGAATCCCTCATGTTAAGTCCAGCCAGGATTGGCAAGACTGTACCGTGCATCCCTGGCTTCTATCCTCTGGTTTAAGATGATGGCATTTTTATCAAGAGGAAGGAAAACATCCATGTAACTGTTGCTTTATTCTAGGCTATTTACTTCTGTCTTGATGGGCAACTTTTTCTTTGTCCTCACTGTGTGCATCCAAAGGTCTCTTGGGTTATGCATGTTAAAGGCACTGCCAGAGTCCCCAGTATTTGCATTCCTCTTATGGGCCCACAGACATTCCTTCTTGTGTTCAATTTGGGGGGAGGGAAGAAAAATATATTAAAATTCAGATTTCTAACTGACAAATGAGAGGATATCTGAACTAATTACTGAGATACACAGAAGTATTTAAGTCAACATAAAGTAATATTTAGTTGTTATGTTAAATCACTGATATTTTATGATGTTGGGGTTTTATTTGCTGCTGACACTCGTATTATCTCAGAATAATTTGATTAATGAGTGTTAAGTAGAAATGTCAACATTAATCATAAATAGGATGGAAAAATTATATTTTTTAAAATGCTCAATAATAGTATAATTATTAATGAATAATTGAGTGATTATAATATGGTAGACACTATGTTTTGTAAGAATAATGCTTTCTTGTATTTGTATAATAAACACAAGGAAGATCTTACATTTTGCACATAAAATTTAGCTCCTTAAAACAATAATACAATATTTTTTCAGGTGCACATTAGTAAAAAACAAAGACGCCAAATTTTGAAACTAAATCCATGTACCTCTGATGCCCATAAAATAACCACTGTATTGAATGCTCCATGTTGAGGCTTATTCTGTGGTATACTTGAACAAAACATTAAATACATACTTTACCCAGGACTTGCTGATACAGTGAATAATTGCACAAGTATAATCTAGAGAACAGTGAGGACTCCAAAATGAACACTCCATGTGTGGAGAGAAGGATTTTATTGTAGATAGAGAGAGAAGGGGAACAAGCAGACAGATGACAGCCAGGGCTATCTCTGAGCAGAAAAAACAACAAAAATCGATGTAGAATTCTGTCAGTGAGAAAGGATTATGTTGCAAAGAGAGGAGAGTGGCTTAGCTGCAGAAGCCTGGAAACTGGTGTAGTGGAGGCTATGGGTATTGAAAAGGGCCAGGAGGCTATCATGGGGGCTTTGATATTCAAAACAGGGACATTTACTAGGGACTAGAGGACCCCGCAGATTAATATGGGGCTTGATATGTCACCACAGGTATAAGCCAAGGGAAGTGACCTTTCTGGCAGGCAGAAACCAGTTTCACAGGTTTCTAGGGAATACTGACTGTAGGGTTTTAAATATTCGCCAGTATCTCAGTTAGGGTTACTATTGCTATGATGAATCACTATGACCAAAGCAAGTTAGGAAGGGTAGGGTTTTATTTGGCTTATGTTTCCACATTCATGGTCCATCACTGAAGTCAGGACAGGAACTCAAACAGGGCAGGGACCTGGAGACAGAAACTGATACAGAGGCCATGGAAGGGTGCTATTTATCAGTTTACTCCTCATTGCTTGTTCAGTCTGCTTTTTTTTTTTTTTTTACAGACACCAGGACCCTTAGCCCAGTGATGGCACCACCCCACAATGGACTGGGTCCTCACGTATCAATCACTAATTAAGAAAATGCCATGTATTACTTGCTAGAGTTCAGAATTGTGGAAAGATTTGCAATTGTAGTTCCCTGCTCTGAGATGACTCTACTCTCTGTGAAGTTGACATAAAATTGGCCACCATAGCCAGCAACTCTTTAGAATTTAGCCTGAGCTGAGAGAATTGGGACCAAACAGAAGGGAGTGAAAATAAATAAGGAAATTGGTTGAGGGGCATTTAGAAATTGCTTCCTCCATGTTTTAGCTCAGCCATAGCTCCTTGCAGTTTTTAAGTATTTATTGTTAAATTTGCTGTTTGTAAAGAAGTCAAGACTTCAAGAAACAATTGGTATGCAAGGTGGGGGGACTGGAAATTTGAGGGACAGATTCCTTACTCATTTGATTAGTTCTTTTTGTAATTCATGACACTTCAGGCTAGAAGACAGTTTATGTTACATTGAAGTTTAGTCCTCTCCCTTTGCAAGCTAAGAGAAGAGTTGTAAACAACTCAACATGAAGGCATTCTCATCAATAGAGATAAATGATAAACAAGAACCTTCAGGTTAACCATTCAAAGATCGGGACTAGGGGAAACCTCTATTAGGAGCAGTTATAGAAAATAATAGAAAACTAATCATTGCAAAGTCTGAAAAGTATAAATCATCTTTGTAGGTACATACACATGGCCATCCTTATATTACCCATTGCCGCCAATTGAATATTTTATTTTATAGAATGCTTCTGAGATGCCCAAGTGAAATAAGCCTGTACTAGTGAAACATTTTTTACTCACTTTGAAACGCACATTTGATTAAAATGGATTTCTCCTTTTCTTCTGTCCAGCTCCGCCTGGTGTCCTCCCTTGTATTCCTACATGCCACCCCACCTTAAGCCAATAGCTGCTTTTTTTTTTTTTTGATTTTTGAGACAGGGTTTCTCCATAGCTTTTGGAGCCTGTCCTGGAACTAGCTCTTGTAGACCAGGCTGGCCTGGAACTCACAGAGATCCGCCTGCCTCTGCCTCCCGAGTGCTGGGATTAAAGGCGTGCGCCACCACCGCCAGGCTAATAGCTGCTTTTTCTTTGACTATGATTTTAATGACAGAGAAAGGAAATTAAACATCAATGAGATAAATTTAAAATGTGATTTTAAGAAAGGTGTAGCAGGGTCATGGAAAGTGGAGTGGGGAGGCTCAGCTATCTACAAGGTTGGTAGGGAAAGTACACCAGATGGAGTCCAAAACATAAACAGCATACCTAAACAGAAGGGCAAGAGCAATGCCTTCTGGGGATAACCCTGTACAAAGGTCTTGAAGTAACTTGGATTCATAGGAAATATGTCTGTGTCTCAACCTCACAGTCAGCCTAGCAGAAAATAATTACGTTCTTTTGGATTTACCATGTTTGGTAACTCTTTCTGGTCTTTAAATTCCTTACCATTATCTGCTTAATTTTTTTTTTCCATTTTCACCTCAATTCCTTTAATTTTTTTTATATGGATGTCCATCTGGCCCAATTCAAACTCACTCACAAGGCTCTAACCTTTTAACGACCACAAAGATTATTCTCCATACATGTTTAATTACATTACGTCTAGACCAATTAATCTAATTTCTGCAACAGGCAAAGAACTGACATCTCCATGTGTATAGGCAGATGGAAAGGGAATGTCTTGTATTCTGTCCCATGGAGAGACTCTACAGTAATTCCCTGACCACCATACCTGTGAAACAATGAGGACAATGATTTCATGGTTTCAGAGCCACTGTGAGGAAAGAACATGTTGCTAGGGCACAGAGTCAAAAAGCCAGCCTCTGTTCTTCACTCTAGCAGGCATTTAACCATTATGAATGTGCCCTTTCTATGTGCCAAAGATTACAAATACAAACCAAAATAGTGGTTGCTTTCTTCCTTCAAAGATGTAATAAAATATTTTTCTCCAAGGTTGCAGAAAATAGGTTTCTATATTATCCATAATACTATATATTTTCTTTTAACAGGTAAATATTAATTACAGCTAAATACCTATGTATTTTTGTGTGCACATGTATGTACATGTTGGAGGGTGCACATATGCTTTTCTCCATGTCATACAGCTCTCTGTAGTTCTCCGCTTTATTTGAAGCAGGATTTATTTGAAGTAGAATTTCTCACAGAATCTGGCACTCACCAGGACTTGCTGTCTGGATTGCCAGAAAACACCAGGGATCCTCCTGTCTCTGCTTCTCCAGGACTGAAATTATAGGCATGCATCATCACATACAGCTTTGTTCATGTGTGCTAGGAAATCATTGCATGCATTTTACCAAGTGAACCTCAGAATGGCTTCTCTGAGAAATTATTTAATGCCATCCACAAAAAGAAGTCTTTGGTACTGAAAAATGCCTTTCATAATGAAACATACTAGGTGCCAATCAAATTCTGGATACACTAATGAAAATTAATTAAAGAATCTTTCTTTGTATAAGCCACAACATCATAAGCATCTGGTGGTGGAATCAGGCCCTATTCAAATACCCTAAAAAATAGAAGAGTGGAATTCAGATAGATGCAGGAAGTTGCTGGATATAGGCTCATTTAGAATTTAGAAGAGACTGTCAAAGGGAAGACTGGGGATATGACTTATCCACAAGCAGGAAGACAAGCTTTGAATTTTTTTCATTGCTATCAATGGTTTCTTTTCTGTCCACAGCCAAAGACAGCATTGAACCTGTTATGAATTTCTTCCAGTGCTTAGATTCTATCTCCCACTATCTTTGGGGTTCTTCCTTCCTGACTTTTGTCCAGCATCATCACTCCTAGATTCTATTTACACACTTTATCCCTTTGTACAGATATCACACTCAGATCCTAAGATGATTGTCAAGTTGCAGTGTTTACCCATGAGACTTGACTTAGCAGGTGGTTGGACCACTCTTAATCCATCCCACAGATCACCTAATTGCCTGGAGAAGTTGCGACTGGTGTGTTTGTAAGTTATGAGCCTGTATATGGTCTTGAACACAAGTAAGGGGCATGCTTCATTCTTGTCAGCTTCTCCAAATCCACTCCCAAAGTCCAGCCTTTACTGAGCATGATCATCTAGGAGGTTTTAGATTCTGCCTCAACTCTGTACTTAGTACTCTTTTATGATTCCAATCAGTCATAAAAGTATACTTTACAAAAGGTAAATTTTTTCAGGCACTTTCTGTTACTAATTCTCTCATAGACCCATCTTCTACTCAAAACCAGAACCCTTGACAAACCCTGCAAGACCATGCTTGGTCAGAGGCTATAGTCCTCTTTGATGAGATCCATTATTAATTCATTGCTATTTAGTCAGTTTCTGAACACTGGCTTTTGTTGTATATCTAAAATAAGCCAAGCTCATTGTCACTCAATCAATTTAAAACTTGCTACCTCCTTTATCTGCAAAACTCTCAGACACAGGGGATTGACTGCAGTTTCTTGTCAAACTACAATTGTGTGCTCTGAGAGGTGATCCCTGACGATCCATTCCCAAACTACTTCCTGTGAGGTGTTCTTACCCTACTTAATCTTTACTCAGTTGCTTTAGTTCATTCTACCCATAACTCTTATCACACTCTCAAATTTCCCTGTTTACTTTTGTAAGTATAAATGCACATGTTATGTGTCTAGCATCCCCAGTCCACCTTGATCACCAAGGAGGGTGACTCTATCTCTACTTCAGTGATCACTTACTCTTTCCTTAGACAGAAGAATAAAGAATATGACAGCTATTTCAGCTGAGCTCTTCCCCACAGTGCTCTTACACAGGAGCCCACTCCCCCTCTCTCTCATTGTACTTTCATGCCCATTTGGCCCATAGTGAAATTTTCAAGTACCACATAAACTCAAGAGAAGTGGGCTACTTTGTTCTAGGAGTCCATTATCAGAACTTCTAGCCTTTATTCCTTCAGATTTTAGCTTTGCAAGGAGGTGTGAAACTCAAGTTCACCATGTTCTTTGGCTAAAGAGAAAGGATAAAACTTGAGATGTCTTAATGAGCTGAAGAAGGAAGCATTTTCACCTCTCTCATCTCCTCGACGGAGGCTGATGCTTAAGTACTCTCTGTGCATCTTCCCCCTCTTCAGGTGCTAGCCTTTAGCTGTGTTCATTGCAGTGATGACCTAAAGAGACGTAGAAATGTACTTTACACGCCATCGTTGAACTTCTCACACACAGCTTCACTTTTTAGTTTGGAATAGGACATTTATTCCCAGAGTGCTTCATGAAAAACATATTTTTCCACATTATTCCATAATTATATAGATCCATAATTTCATCCTAGACCTCTAATCATTTGTATGGACTGAGCCCTTTCGACAAACAAAATAGAATTGTCTGAAAGAAAACAGTTTGCCCTTGCGACTTAATGCCAGGTGAATATCAAACTCTGTCTTTTCATGCTAGAAGTTATATACCATGAAAGAGATTCCTCTGTTTTGTTCATCACTGTAAAGCCTTTGAGCCAGGGATACCTGGAAAGATTACCTCCAGTAAGAATATCAGGAAATTGATTGAATGATTAAACATTAATGGGTTCTAGGCAATGGGGGTTAAAACTGTATAAAGAGATAAGTGCATAAAGACAGCTATTATTCTTTTTAAATTAAAGAACAAAGGTCCAAATCACTTAAGTTGTCTTGGGTTATGCATGTACAGTCTTTTTCAACTAGGACTAAAATTTAACCAATCAGACTCTAGGATACTTAACTTAGTCTATTAGACCATTAAGTATATATCTATTCATGCAATGTACTACCTGTCCTTTAGGACTGGAACTGAGCTAAGGACTTCTTCATTTTCTTATATTTTGACAAAAGAATAAATAAAGCAGGGCACAGCCAACTCCAGGAGACTGTGGAGTTCACTTGCCATAAAGTTTTAGGAGGCTCTAACTTTATTTGGCAAGTGCACTTTCTAAAAGGTTCTGAATGGTAGTGGCATCTCGGATTAGTCTAAAAAGTTGCTTTAAATCCTGGGAGCTATTCCTAAGGAAATGCATATTTTATAAGAATGTCTTTAGAAGAGGAAATTGTGGTAGAAACAGAAGGAAAAGAACCAGAAAAGCCCTGAAGCTGAGTGTATCATAGTGGGTGACTGAATAGATATTGTAGGTGGGCAGTAATCGGCTTTCAGTATAAGACTTAAGAGCTCTGAATGAAAACATTGAGCCCCATAGAAGTCACTAACGGGAAGAGGAAATTCATGGTACCTTGCAATAGTAGCTGTGAAGAGTATGATTAGATACATAACAGGAGACACTAGCTGGACTCTTTGGTTGTTCATCCCAAACAGTGGGGCCCCAAATTCACCATGTACTGAGGTACCACGTTTCCAAAGATGTGACATTAATTGCAGAAAATGAATGGTTCCCTATGGACCACTAAACACTGAAGGATAGGTGCTGGTGATGGTGACAGGACCCAGTGGTCTCAGTGGGTTCCCAAAAGTCTTTACCATTTCTGATATTGTCACAGTGTGGCAGATAATATGCCAGCCATCTTTGAGATTTAGTTTCCTCCACATTATATTCAATTTCTCCCCTTTACACATGACGGTAGACTGGGTTGACGAATTGTCAAGCTGCCTATCAGCAATGTGGCAAATACAGGGAGAAAAATAAGCAAGCAAACAATAAAACCCACGACTGAGGATAATTCACAATTGAGACTAAAGTTTAGAGGTATCGCAAAGCTTTGGACTCTTAAGTCAGTCTGTGAATGTAGCTACAGGCATGTTTACACCTGTATCCTTCATTCCTTTCTCCAAATGTCAAACAGGTGTTCCCTTCTGGATGTGTGTGGGCCATGTGACTGTGACAATTTGGAACAGAGTGTCTGCATCACTAAGGATAAGCTGATATGGACAAATCAGTTGCTAGACTGTATTACAGTGCTGGCTCCAGGATCTTCATTTCTAGGTATAGCGTGTGCTGGTAGTGACTCTTAGCTCCGAGAGGGACATTTAAAGAGGAGAAGCTGCCCTTCTTAGAATTAAGGGATCTCAGTATTTTCCCAGTTTATTTGTGTGAAAAGTAGACAGCAGAGAGATTTTCATACATTTTTGACCTGTTCTTGGCTATTCGCAGCAACTTGTCCAGCATCTCCACTCATCTGGTCCAGCATCTCCACCCATCTATGAAAGCACCATGAATATACAGGAAGGCTGCACGAAGACAGGAGTGGTGAGAACAAACTACAGAACGTTTAATTTTAGATCTGAAAATCTGAAAGAATATTTTGTGTTTACTGACAAATATTCCGTGAGAAGACACAGTGATATAAAACACTGCCATGAACAATATTTTCATCTACTAACTTGTGTTGTCCATGTACTGATTACAAAGATATTTACTGATATACATGTGTGCCAGGTACCATATCCATCTCTAGGTATATTTTAATGAGAAAATGAGAACTCACATTGAAACATACGGACCTTCCTTCCTTACTGGTGATATTTCCACATCAAATGCTAGTATTAATATCCTGTCACACAGAGGTTTTATTCTAATCCAAGAATCATAACTATGTCACGTGACTGTTGCAAGCTCTGCCCAGGGGCTATTTTCTTGGGACCTAGGGCTGACATTTATTAGACCTGTGCATGTAAGTCAACTTCCACTTGTATTCGGATTTGACTCAGAAAATTTGCTCAGTTTATGCAAATGCTTCATAATCTCAATATAATGAGTGTAGTGATGATTGCTTAATCTTGTTGCCACTCAAACTTAATACATTAAAGCTTGTTATGCCTTATGCAGCATCTGGCATACAAAGAGTCTCTATAAATAATGGCTTAAGTTTTTATTTGGTAGAAATAAACTAGTTAAAAAATAAGTAAACACTGATTTCTCATACACAGTATTTACCATAGGCTGGGCAGAAGGAGGGACAATCTACTTGCTTCACTGGCAGAGATTCAGTTTTGCAAGATGCATATTTCTAAACATGGATGGTTGTAACTATTGCCCACTGTGAATGTATTTAACACTACTGAACTGTAATCTCAATTTTTATGCATTTTGCTGCAACAAAAATACTGGAAAAGTTTGGAGAGTCTCACTTTTATTGCGCAATTATCGGCAAGTGGACTATCTCTCCACCCGGTTCTCCATCTCATGCTTGTCACCAAGGGCTGCTCTAGGGGCTTCTAAATAATTCACATACCTAGAGGCAGGCTCAGACACAAGCGTAGGTAGGAGTTCAGCCTGCTCCATTAGAATCCATCCCCATGCAGCGTCTAGGCCCTGAAGCACCCATAAATAACCCGAAGCGAGGGAAGCTCCATCCACTGGAGAGTCCCCTGCCAGCTCCCCTGCAGTAGCAGGGCCAAACGAACCAACCTCTATCTCAGAAGAGCATGGCTAGAGACAATAAATGCTGCACCCCCATGGTAAAACCTTGCCTGAACCAATCTCTCAAGGACCTGGAAGGGAAATCCAATGGGTCAGCATTGCTCTGTCCCTAATGTAGAGGGCAGCAGATAGAACATGTGACACCCAAAGCACTTCTGACATCCCGTTCTGCATTCGGATGTCCTTTGTGCTGGCCTCTGGCAAACATTGATATCCTTATCACCCCAGAAAGTCACCTTTTCAAAGGAAATCATGGTGTGGAAAGAATGGCTCAAGTGAAGTCATCAGAGAGTCATGGGCTGCATGGACAAGGGCTTACTGGTAGAGCTACACTCTCAGCTCCTGCTGCATGGAAGCAGTGAAGCCCTTCTGTGTTACTATGAATTGCTTCTCCTTTAAATTGCACTTGGTCCAAGGATAGACAACACCTGGCTTCCCTCAAGCTGCTTCTCCAGACCCCACTTCTCTCGGGGGCACACACTTCCTAAAATGTAGGTCTACATTTCCAGTTCATTCACAAAGGACTCGCAGGGTCTGACACACCATGATGTGGCCAATGAAAGGTCCTTTTCTCCTGAGGCTTTCTGGAATTCCTTGCTGGGTCCTACAAAGATCTCATCATAAAATGCTAAGTAGAATACATGAACTACCTAGGGCTTCTGTAACAAAAGTTCTAAACCGTGAAGCAGTCGAAAACAACAGATATGGATTCTTATCTGAAGATCAAGGGCATAAAATGGAGGTGTACATGACAGTGGTCCCTGCTGGGCTCTAAGGGGAGTCTGTGGCATGCATCTCCTTCTATTTCCCCCATGCAGTCATAGGCCTTGGCTTGAAGCAGGGTAAGATCGCTCTACCTCTATTTTCCATGGACATCCTCTCTCAGCATTTCTCTTGTGCCTCTCTGTTCCAAACGTTTGTCTCCTTTGACGGATGTGGTCACTAAAGTTACTCTCATTCTTCATGATCGTCAATTTTGACTTTGCTGTTGCTGTTTTTAATTTGGGGCAGGGGCATCTTACATTTATTACATCTGTAAAAATTCTATTTCTAAATAAACTACTATTTACAATACTCTGTAGGGCCTGCGTCACACAGAACCCCCAAAAGAAACCACCACAGAGCCAGTATCCAATGCAAACACACTGGAGTTTATTAAATACAAGCAAATTCAGACCGTAATTCAACACACCAACCCAATGGGTTGTGGAAAACGGCCCGGAGCCCTCAGGATTAAGGTTTTTTTTTTTTTTTAAAGGGAAAAACAGCAAGCAGCATGGCATTAGCCTTGGCATTTCGGGATTGGGTATCGGTATACAATCTTTGAACTCAATGGTTGGAGTATAGGGGAATTTCAAAACAGTAACTATCCACATACAAAAATTTCAAAACAGTAATTAAACAGATACTACAAGGACATTTGAAGTAAGTAGATGTAAACAGTTGTTTAGACACTTCGGTGGGGTCACTTGTCCAGGGCTGGTACAGATTCTTAGAAATGTTTATGACTTTTGTTGGACTGCATCACGCCCTCCCGTAGTTAGGTCCTGTCTAAAATGGAGTTCTTTCTCAAAATGGAGTTTGTTCTGTTCCTTCAACTTGAGTTAGGACATCAATATTTTTGCTGTTGTTTCAGAGTTTTTTGAGACAGGATCATGTGTTATAGTGAGGATTGTCTAACACTCATGATTTTCCTGTCTTACAAACTGTGACCACAACTAGTAAGCTGGACATCA
Source organism: Alexandromys fortis (assembly GCF_014885135.2). NCBI lineage: Eukaryota > Metazoa > Chordata > Mammalia > Rodentia > Cricetidae > Alexandromys > Alexandromys fortis. The sequence goes on along the minus strand of NW_026067896.1, from coordinate 16,350,654 downwards.
TCTCAGTAAATGAAGACTTTGAGAATATTACTGGTACAATTAAGTAATGGGATGTTTGGATCTATATGAAAATATAAATGCATTAGGAGATCTTTGTAACTAAAGCAATGTTTTTCTGTGTGTCCAGAGTATGATGTCATAATATGCCATTGATAAAGTAACCACTTAAAAGTAAGATAGTTCAAAATTGGCTGATTCACTATTCCAACTTATCTTCCAGAAACAAACACTTGTTGTGTTTGGGTATGATATTAAAAATATATCAACAATTATCTGTAATGGCTATTTCGATATGCAAATTTTTACCTGCTATACATTTCTGGGAAGTAAAGTTTTCTTCATATATTTCAGTGGAACCAATTTATTGCAACAGAATTTATTTTTAAAAAGTAAGGAAACTCGAGATTTCAGTCCTGGATGACCCTAGGATAGGTTATCTCTTGTTCATTGCTCTGTACACCAGGCTAGCTGGCCTAGGAGACAGATTAAGATTTCTTTCTCTTTTCCCATACCTTGGTAGGAGGTGCTGGAATTACAAATGTTTACACTAGTGCATCTGACTTTTACATATGTTCTGGGCATTTGAACTCAGATTTCCAAGTCTGCACAATAACTGCTTAATCCACTCACTGTCTCATCTCTCAATCCCTGTTAACCTTATTTCTTGATATAGAGCTCTCACCAATTGGCCAAAATGACTGGCCAATGAGCTCTGGGGATCCATCTATCTCTTTACCCAAGGACAAGGGGGTTGAGATGAACGCCACCATGCTCATCTTTTACATCAATGCTCGGGACTAGAACTCAGCTTTTCATGCTTACACAGTAAGTACTGTATTGATGGAGACATCTCCTCCTCACTCTCTCTGATTTGTATCCCCCAAACACACTGGTTTTAAGGCAGCAGTGTGAATACTATAATTTATGTATTGATATATGTTATAGAATATTATTTTAAGATGTGCTACATTTGTTTATGCTGTGGAACATTTGTTAATAATGCAAAGATGCATTGCAATTTTTAAGTTGCATTTATTTAACTCTGTGAAGCTGTGATACTATGCCTGCCTAAAACACCTGATTGGCCTAATGATGAGCTTAAGGGCCAATAGCAAGATAGGGAAAAGTATAGGCAGGGCTGGTAGGCAGAGAGAATAAACAGAAGGAGAAATCTGACAAAAGAATTAACAAGAAAAGAAGGGCCAGTCACTCAACCACACAGTCAGACAAAGAATAAGAAGGAAAGAAAAGATATACAGAAATATAGAAAGATAAAAAATCCCAGGGGCAAAAGGTAGTTTGGATAATTTAAGAAAAGGAAATCTGACTAGAAATAATCTGAGCTAAGGCCAGTTATTTCTAAGTAAAAAACTAGTCCTCTGTGTGGATCTATTTAGGATTTGGGTGACGGCCCTTCCAAAAAATAAAGAGTAAAAAACAAGCAACAACATCTATTACCTTAACTCTTATGAATGAAAGATCCTTCAGATGCTTAATAAGTGGAATTCCTTAGCAAAAAACAATATGAAAGAGCTATTAATACAGAGGGAAGACTGTGGACTTAATAAGTCTGAACCTGAGCCACTCTGATCCTATGCTACTAGACACTCTTTATATTTGAGTCATACTCAGATAAAGGAGGTGATACTCCTTTAGCTAAATTTTGCTTTGTGTAGCTTAATATTTTTTTAAACAAGTTTATTAGTAATTTTTTGTAGTGTCAACTTTACTACTTCAAGATTTTCCTTCGTCTCTGGGAGAAAAAAAATGCTTTGATTATAAAGGCATCTCCTACTACCCAAAGCACCGAATGAAGGTGCTTTTCTTCCATGGCTGTCATAGCCTGTTACCATTTGATGAAGTGTCAACAACGACTACCTTCCTGTGATGGAAATAACAGCACACTTATGGATCAGCTTGATTGTGATGGCAAAATGATTTTATCTCAACCCAAACACAAGCTCATTTGGTTTTCATTAGGCTTTTAGTCTGTAGGGACCTCGGAAATTTGGCTGCATATAAGGCCATTTGGGAGACACATTTCTCAAATAATTAGCTTGTTTGCATACTACAGAAAAAGTCAGGCAGAGGTCCACAATGGCCTGCAAGTCACTGTCTGCATGGGCATCTACAAGCCCCAAACAAAAGAAAAGGGATGATACCTTTGAACCACTCTTCTGCTAATGGAAGGACAGAATGTTGGTGGCCTTGTCCAGTGTCTCTTCTGCAGCAAGAAAAATCTCGAAAAATCTTATGTGTGGTCTCATCTCTCATATTGTTAGAGAAGGCATAACACTTCCCTAGTGTGCTGGAGAGTTTTATTTCAACTTGATACAAGCTAGAGTCATGTGAGAGAAAGGAACCTCAATTAAAAAAAAATAGAGGCTTCCTTCTGCAGCAGATGCTATTGAGTGCAAAGAAAGTCTAAATTAGAGGATTCCGAGGGGCCCCTCCCCTTGGAGATTGGGGAACCCCGGGGAGGAGAAAGAGAAAAGATTGTAGAAGTAAGAGAGGACGGAGGGCACCAGAGAAGATGTTCCACTGAATCAATTAAGCAGAGCTCACGTGTGCACAGATACTGATGCCTGTGTGGGTCTGTGCCAGGTTCTCTGCATATAAGTTATGGCTGTTAGCTTGGTGTTTTTGTGGGACTCCTAACAGTGGGAGCAGGTCTTTCTCTGACTCTTGTGCCTGCTCTTAAGACTTTTTCCTTCCTATTGAGTGGCCTTGCCCAGACTCAGTATGAGGATTTTCACCTTGTCTTACTCTATTGTGTTTTGTTCTGTTTGGCGGTCATCTTTTGGACTCCTGCTCTTTTCTGAAGAGGAAATGGAAGGGAGTGAATCTGGAGGAGATGAAAGGTGGTGGGTGCTTGGAGGAGGGGAGGGTGGGAAAACCATAGTCAGGATACATCTTGTAAGAGAAGAAACAATTTTCAATAAATTTTTTTTAAAAAAAGAAAATGTCTCTATCTGGCAGTGGAGCGGGGTGAAGAAGGACTTGGATTTTTTTTTTTAAAGGGACTGGCAACTGGAAGTTTGATCATGCTCCAGTGAGCAAGTCCCAACACAAATGAAACCTGGTGGGATTTTGGGTGAGAGAGGGCACAAAGGTGGGTAGGTGAACCTGGGAAGAATGGGAAATAAGTGTGATTGGGGTGCATTGTATGACATTCCCTAATAATTAATACAAATATTATGTTGGAGAAAAAGGCCGTGATGGTGGCAAGCTTGCAGGACATTTTGTTAATTAGTTATTGCTGAGGGAAAGCCCAGTGTGAGGTGAGCGGCGCCTCACCTGGACTGGTGATCTTAGGTGCTGTGAGAAAGCAGGCTGAACAAGGCACAAGAGACAAACCAATAAGCATCCCTCTCCCATGGCCTCTGCAGCAGTTCATGCCTCCAGGTCCGTGCTTGATTTGAGTTCCTGCCTCAGTTTCCTGTAACGGATTGTGATTCAGGGTATGTAAGCCAAATAACACCGCCAGGTTGTTTTAGGTCACGGTGGTGAGTTGTGGCAATAAAGAAGTCACTAACTAGGACACCAAGGCAAGCTCACTGCAAGGGTTTCAAACTCCTCGTTCCGCATACTGAACTATCCAAAAATGCCTTGTGGCTGCATTTTCTCTCTGCATTTCCAGCAAGTTTCCAGAGAGTAACAATGGTGTGGGGTCTAGCCACAGTTCCTCAAGACCTGAAGGACAGCATGCTCTGAGCCACAACTGACTGCAACAGTGCTCACTCACATATGGGAAGTGGTTGGGTGGTGAACTAGTAATGGGGCCCTGTTAATAGGAGAGCAGCAGTGCGAATAATCCACTGCCCTGAATCACCCATACACCATTTTGGCTTGCTTTTGGAAGGGGTTCAAGGAAGATTTTAATTTTGCACAGCACCATATTTGCTTCATAAATAGGTTTTGCTAAGGCCAGTGTTAAAACCCAGTGACTGTGGTCTCAGTAAACATACATTTTTCTCCAGAGGGGATACGGTATGTAGGCTGACTGGGCAGACAAACCTGCACTCACAATTCACAAAGCAGGCACACAAGTTCTCCAAAGGATAATGGAGAGCTGAGTCCACAGAGGGCACTGAAAACTGCAGTTCCTAAGAATGTACCTCAAAGTTGGGGGAAATTCCCTACTTCTATGTTGGGACAGGATGCTCATTCATTTCCCAGATGGCCCAGATTCGTTTCCCAGCTGCCCAGACTCCTGAAATAATCACACAGAAACTATATTATCTGCAATACTGTTTGGCCAGTAGTTTAAGCATACTGTTATCTAGCTCTTACATCTAGAATTAACCCATTTTCATTATTTTATATTTTACCACAAAGCTCATGACCTACTAGCAAGGTTTCAGCTGGAAGATTGCATCTTTCTCCATTGGCAACTACATGGCATCTCTTTGACTCTGCCTACTCTCTCTGTATATATCTCTTCCAGCCTGGCTATAGTCTGTTAAGCCATTGGCCAAAAGCAGCTTCTTTATTAGCCAATAAAACAAGACATCTAAAGAAGGACCTCTCACACCATTTCTATAAATTCCCACCTTAAGCACTTCATCTCTAGCATTTCAGAAGTTTCTCCCATGCTCCCTGTTGATTCCCACATAAAACACAAAGATGGTGGCACACTCCTTTAATTTCAGCACTCAGAAGGCAGAGACAGGCAGAGGTCTGAGTTTGATCTCAGCCTGGTCTACCTAGCAAGTTCCAATACAGGCTCCAAAGATACACAGAGAAACTATGTCCAGAAAAAAGAAAGAAAGAAAGAAAGAAAGAAAGAAAGAAAGAAAGAAAGAAAGAAAGAAAGAAAGAAAGAAAATCCCACAAAGGCTATAACCAAAAATGTGTAAGTGTGGCAGATAAGCATCTATAATTTTGTCTTATGGAGATTGTAAAGGTAGAACACTGCCCAAGCTCACAATTCTTGCTATGACTAACAGGCACATGAAGGTTTGTGGTTAGAGGCAATTACAGTGTGTGGACAGTCCACATGAGTAAATTTAAAGCTTGAGAAATACCTAGCCCTTGCTCAGTGCCCCATGGCTGAAGCCTTGTTGGCATCTGCCTTTATCTCTTTCCTTCTCTTTCTTCTTTCTTCCTTCCCGGTCTCACTGTCTTATCTAGCACACAGAGAGAACCCGTGAAGGGCGCAACACTTGTGAAGCCTTGGAAGGAAGTTAATTCAAAAACACTGTAAACAAAATTTGTTTCAGACAGAAATGAGTCCAATACCATAAACAAAGAAAGTAGTGATATTACCTCAATTGCTGTGGGTTTTTTTAAGGGGGGGGGAACACTGTTAAATGTCTACCATGAATTACTTTATATTTAATTTTCCAAATCTCTTTCATAATGTATTTTTTGGAATTATTTTACAGATGAGAACACTGTGGCCCCAGGTGCATAGAAGTGGCAGCCATGTGCTAATTACAGTATCTCATTATCTGTGTGTAAAAATTGTACACTGTATTTTGATCATACTTTCCCCTGTCTGAATTCTTCGCAGGTCCTACCCACTCAACTTCATGTTCCATCTGACTTTTCTCTATCCTTGGGAAGCCTGCCTGTTTTCTAAGGGAAAGCAGAAGAGGAGTGAATGTGGGAGAGGGTGGAGGTGTGGGGGCGGGACTGGGAGAAGTAGAGTGGAGGGAGGGGAAACTTCAATCACATGGATGTAACATATGCGAGAAGAATAAAAGAAAAACTTAAAATGAACAAAAAACAATAGGATAATATCTCTTGTCAAAAACGCCCCCTGAGAAACGAGCATGTCCACCACATATCACTTACGGACCAGATCAGATTCTTCTTCTTGCTTCTTCACTCTTTGCTACCTATTTTAGCTCTAGTTAACAGACCAACAGGACCTAAGTTCCACAAGCCCAGGACCCTCAGACTTCCAACTGGTATGTGTTCTGAACACTACTCTCATGTACATTATGGGGTCTCTCCTTGGTATTTTCTAGAGAAAAGAACTGATGAAAACAGAGGAGATTAATGCCTTCCTGTGATGATACCATAACCAGTAGTAACCTAGGGACGGAGTGGAGGCACAGCCAGATAAACATCTTTTTTTTTTTTTTTTTTTTTTTTTTTTTTTTTTTTTTTTTTTTTTGCTTTTGGGCAGACTCCCCCAGGGCAGCACCCTATAAACTTCTCTAACAATAATCTTCTATGATGGAGCTATAAGAACTATTTGATAGAAAAAAAATATTGTTACCTTTATAGCTTACAGTTGTCATGATTGAAAGCTAGAATGTCCTCTACTGGTTGGCTGCAGCTGATGGTACCATACTGGGAAGCAGGAAATCATTGGGAAGTGGGGCTTCATCGGCAGATGTAGACGAAGGCTGGGCCCATGAAGGCAGTAGTTACCTCAAGTCTGTCTAGTCTTTGCTTCTGAGTCAGCAGCACGTGAAGAGATCAGTATAAGTTGCACCCATGCCTCCTTTGCCGTGTGCACTGGGCCTTCTGAAAGTAAGAGTTGCTTCTGTATTTTGCCACAGCACTGAGAAAAGCGGCTAGTGTGTGTGCTCATCTTGATTCCTCAGTTCACATTCCTACCCCCTTGTATTGTATTTGGCCTCCTTAGAATCGCATCCAAGTATAAAAGGCACCTCAAACACCTTTGTCCACACTTCGTTTCTGAGAAACTTAGTTAAGGCAATTTGAAATTTCACAGTCCTGCAGTATGTGGAATAGTGCTGCTTACAGTCCCCAGAAGAGATGATAAGCTTGTAGGTGGATTTTTTTCTGTCCCTCCCACCAGCTTCCAAATAACAGCAGGGAGACTTCATATTCATTATGAAAGCTCAGCTAACAAGCTTAGGCTTGTTTCTAACTAGTTCTTAAATTAACCCATGTCTTTTCATTTACTTTCTGCCTCGTGTGTTTCTTATCTTTACACCCTTCTGTTCAGGCCGCTTTTCTGCCTCCTCCACGTCTAGCAGGCCACGCCTCTTGACTCCGCCCTTCTTCCCAGTGGAATCTCTGCTTCAAAAATCCTGCCTGGCTATTGGCCATTTAGCCTATTATTAAGCCAATCCGCGTGGCATATATTCACAGCGTACAAAAGGATTAGTCCCTAACCGAAGTCGGAGGGAAAGGGAAGATGGGATGAAAGGTGCGTGCACAGCTGTGGTTTGTGTCCTTCAATCCTGTTCCAGGAAAAAGCACTTCTCTGCTCTAATCCATTCAAAGCAAATATTGCCACAGCTTTTGTAAGCATGGAGGGACACAGTTGCAAATAGAGAAAAATGAATGGCTTGTTGTTCTTATGCTACAGAAGGATTCAACCTACTCTGCTTCCAGGCCTTCTGAGAACTCACTGTCCTGGGAGTCTGTGGAGCTTGCCCTTGTTAAAGGCCTTGCCAAGGTCGGGGGAGGGGATGAGTCTCCTGAAGCCAACATCAGAAACTAAATGATCTGTCCAGGTGCTATTGAAATCAACAAACCAACAAACAATAAACCCAAAACAACAATGACAAAATTATACCCACGGCTGTTTCCCGAGAAGTAAAACTGTCTTGGGAAGGCGTGGCTCCGAGCCAGAGTTAGAAATGAACAGGTGTGCCTCCAGAGACAGGCTCCAGCACCTTCCCCAGACAAACAAAATTAACACGTGTTTCCTTTCTCCTTTCTCTTGGAAAAAAAAAAAATCTGTCCAAGAACCTGGGAGAAAAAGGAGAGAAAAAAAAAAAGAAAACTCACAAGAACAAAGGTAGTTTAGACAGAAATCCTTAGAAAGCATTACTGTATACCCTGAAATAAACTTGTAACTGAAACCTGAGAACATGTGTTCTCTCCAATATGCTGAAATTAATCCAGTTATGTGTGTGTGGGAGAGGATTACAACATATGTAAGCCTGAAAACTGATGTACATGTGCAGTATAACATGAGGACAAAAGAAGAAAAGGTTAGTGATGAGGGGCTGAGGAGGGACTGAATTGGCTTTTTGTTGCTTGTAATTCTGCATGGCATTTTTTTTGTTGGTTTGGGTGATGGACAAGTATGTAAATATATTTGATACGGAATGTGCAGAATGTAATGTGAAGTGCACAGCTCCCATCCCAAATGCCTCTTCTAACTGTATAAATGTTCACTAAATTGTAGACGTTAGAACTTTAGTTAATTTTGTTGTGTGCTGTTTTGTTTGCAAGTTTTTTATAATAAAGTTTATAAACTTAATTTATATAAAAAAAACGGAAACACATGCCTAATAACTGATCTCCAAGTGCAAGGGCCTGGGTTCAGTTTTCAGGTTAGCACAATACTAGGTAATTTTGTTCTCCATCACACACGCCTGAACTTAATGCATTTGGATAATGCATTTAATTCACCTGCATTCTCCATAAACACAATGACCCAAGTACTGAGCAATACCTCAGATAAAGGAACAGTTGCTAATGTGATCACACCATATATAGCATAGTAATTAATTCTGTATGTATGTGTATGTACTCAAATTCAGTACTTTTCCATAAATGGATGGATGGTGGGATTAAGAATGAGTGGTGAGCTACAGTGATAGTATGGTTCAAAACAAATGTATGAAGTTTGGACAACATGACAAGGTCTTTACTGGGATAACTTTATGATATTATATGTGCATAAAATATTAATTCCTACATTCATTGGATAAACTCGTATAAATTAAAATCCCAACATTCAGTGAATTTATAGGTTAGTAGGAGGTTGCGGTTTTGTTTAGTGTTATAATAATGCTTGCTAATATTTACTGAGTAGTAACAATGATGTTACATATCCTTAGAAATAACATCTTGTTTCATTCTCATAATGACTCATTAATTCTTATAATGATGTCAGTGTGGTCATTCTCATTTCACTGAGGACTAAATAGACTTGGATACTTAAGGCAACTTAACACAGATAGGAAGAGGCACAGGAAATGTAGGAGGTTTGAATATAGATATTCTTGGCTACATGGGTGACATCGCTATGCTATCTTGTCTTTGTGCATAATCATTTAATTTTTATAATAATTGATAAATAGGACAGCCTCTCTATCCATATAGTACTGAAATGCAGAGATACAGTCAGTCACCTAGTTCTGTCCACCCAGAGACTGGGATAACTACCTCTTAATTTCAGGTTTAGAACTCCTTCTACAAAACTAGAGTAGAGTCAGGGATTCTGGGTTTCTATATTCTACCTTCATGTATTATTTATTATTATTATTATTATTATTATTATTTTATATTACATGTATGGGTGTTTTGTCTGCATGTATGCCTGTTCTCTGTTTGCATGAAGTACCCAAAGATGCCAGAAGGAGATGATAGATCCTGTAGAACTGGAGTTAGAACCTCTGTAAGCCACTATGTGGGCGCTGGGAATCAAACATTTGGAAGAGCAGCCAATGCTCTTAACTTCTAAGTTGTATCTCCAGTCCCTGTGTTTGTTTTCTTTGACAATAAGTAGCTCTGTGAGCTTGCTGTACCCTCCACTCAGGATTGCCGATTTCTTTCACAGAAACCTGTGGAAAGAGAACATAGAAGAATCAACATTTATTCTTCAGCTTAGGGTAGCCCTGTCTCAACATATCTGTGTCCCTGTGGCTACTTTTGATTCATCTACAAGAAACACTATCAAGATTTACTAACCAATTGTACTTCCTGAAGTAAGTGGCTTTGGATTCAAGAGAGACTGAACATTTTCTTCCTACAGACTAAGCCACATAGATACAGAATTCAAAAACAATTTGCTTTGTTTCTCCTGCTCCTTGAGGAGAAGGCAAAAGCCCAATGAGGCAAAGTTATCAAATGATTAATTTAAAAGTTCAAGGTGATATGACAGTGCATGATTATTATTGGGGGGCTCAGTTTTAGACCAAATTAAAACCCCACTGGCTGTCTAACTCTCAGGTCTCAGCATCATGTGTTCTAAGTCCATGTGAGCACATGCCATCTAGCCACCAAGGACAGAATTCATTGCTTTTTTTTATTTTTATTATTATATTTTTTACCAGTTTTACAGGTGACAATTTTAGTGCCTTTCTGCTGATTCTGTCACAGTGGGATATACCAATGCCTGCCTCTCTGCCTTGCAACACCCTGGGGGCAGAGGTAAACTAGAGTTAAACTTTAGAAGGAGATGTTCCATATCCCACCCCTCTCACCTATCTTCTTGAAATAGCTAATGCTTCCACAGGGAGCTCTAAGGCTAGGGTCTGGAAGGGGAGGCATCTTACATTATATTATAGTCTTTGGCTCTGAGTCTGATGAATGGTTTTTGGAGTATATGACCAATTTAAAGAAGACTCCTACAGATATAAACATAGATTCTCCTGTCTTACTTTCAGTCCCCTCAGTTTTTACTCCAGTCTTGCTGCCAATTAGCATGACTCTACTCACCCTACTTTTAATGATTGAGAGTTCCCTGTGGTCTCTGAGAATCTCACAGCCAAACTTCACTTCCAATAGAGAGCTTACCATTGTATACCCGTAACTTCTACTGTCAGCTCAACTCAAGAACACAACCTCCACTGGATTTCTCATGGTATCACTCTAGGCCCATATTGTCCTGCTCAATGCTCGATAGTGAGTGTACACTCAGGCCACTCCAACCCTCATTTTAAGGATATAGTCCTCTGGCGGGCTTTCTAGTCTTAGACGTTAGACTCAAGTAAGTAGCAAGGATGCCACTTTTCAGAACCCTCTATTCCTGACTTTCATGTGACCTTCAAGATAATTCTAGAATGTCAATGCCATTGAAAGAGTACTATTACTAAATCCAAGTTTTGAAAGCTTGCCCTAGAAATAAATTAGGACCATCTCCTAGACTCAATATTAAGTCTTTTTAAAAAAATTGTTTTTATTGAGCTACATCTTTCTCTCCCCTCCCTGACTACCATTTCCCATGGTCCCCATGCTCCCATTTATTCAGGAGCTCTTGTCTTATAAGTCTTATAAGAGGAGGGAGACACTCAAATCAGCAAGATTTCCTTCAGCTGTCATTCTGTCTACCTGATACTCTACCCTCAGAATTCATCTAAGTCCTACCACGCCAATGACATTAGTTCATGGTATTCAGCATCTGTGGCTTACTTAGCATAGGAGATCCCAACACTTAGCAAACACAGAACGCATTGTTCTTTGTCTCTTGCTATTGATTTGGTACCTAGGAGAGGAGACAGAAATAGATCTTGATGAAGGCTTGCCTCTATCATTTTCTTTATAGCTTCAAGTCAAGGGGGAGGTAAGCTGCTGATCTTCTGGGAAAGTGGGATGCTCATGTGACTCAGAAAGATAGTGGGGTCTGAAGAGTAAACTTATTTAAATTCATCTGCCCATACTTCAATCCCAACCAGGGTCGTATTATCTCCACTGGACCCTTCTTTGTCTTAGTGAATTGCCAGGTTGAGTTGAGGTTCCCTCTAAAACACACCTTTTTCTTGTCCTTAGTTACTCTGCCCTCCAGCTTTAGGTTAAATGGTTCGGTTTAAATGTCACCAGGAGGATCTTTGACTCTCATGCCTTACATTAAATTGGTTATCAATTCTCTAAGCATGTCCACTTATCTCTTAAAGTGTCAGTAACTATCAGCACATTATCGTCATAAGTAGTTCTCTCAGGCATCCTTGAATTCCCGTGGAATTGCTTGCAGGGACAGTCCTCCCAACCATCTCCTTGCTCTGGGTAAACGCAGGTGAAAAAAAAATCTCAGCTTATTGCAAAAGAAGGGCTAAAGAAGCAGGGGGACCACTGCTACTTTATTTTTATCGCTAACATATCCTTACTAAACTAAACTCAGGAGAATCTAATTTTCAAATCCAGTTCCTGCATCTGCTTCCTAGGACCACTCTCAGGGCCAAGGGCATAGTTCCTAACAGCTGAAACTAAGGTAAAAGGTCAGAGTTAAACAGAGAGACCCTTGGCGTCATTTTGCCTACAATTACACAATTTTATTAGTGCTTCTTTCTATATATTTACTTCAACGTCCCCCAAGACAATCCTCTCTTATCCTCTTACTTTCTCCTGACCATCAAACATGCTTCTGCTCTTCAAAAGCCAGTCTAAAATCAGTTATAGGGTATGGAGATTGCTCAGTGGGTAAAGAACTTGCCACACATGTGTGAGGGCCTGAGTTCAAATCCCCAGGACCTACCGTCCAACACAAACAGACATGTGTAGCTTTAATTTTAATACTCTTCCCACCACGAAATGAAAGACAGAAAAAGGCGAGTTCTTGATGCTCACAGGGCAGCAGGGAACAACAAACGGATCATGTTTCAGACAGGGTGGAAGGTGAAGGAGCAACACCCAAGAAATTATCTTCTGACCTCCATACACGCACGCTCATTCACAAATACACAGAGATGTTCGCATGCGCTCATACACTCATACACATATGCATATACACATGTATACATGCATACGCATACACACATGCACTTACACACATGTATATACACATATGCATGTACCTGTATATATACACATGCACATACTCATACAAACATGTGCACACACACATGCAATCACTTAATCGTGTCTTTCCAATTAGCAAGCAATCTTTTCTATTTTTTTTAATTCTAGACTTACACAATAAATGCTGGACCTGCACAGGTAACAGTGGTGACCTTGGGCATTAAGATGATCTTGAGAGAGTAGAAATGCAACCTGGGCCGGTGGATGGGGAAGATGAGGAGAAGAGAAAAGGTCAAGCAGACTCAGCAAGCTTTTCCACTGGAGCTCTCTTCTCCGACAAAGATCAAACAGATTGTTGATATGAGAGAACAGCTTATAAAGAATAAAATGCCCGAGTATTTTTCTTTTTTGGTAAAATTTGCCTCCAGAGACAGTATGGCCTTATATGAAGACAAATTGAACAAGTGTTCCATGAAGACAGAAGCCACATTGATGTTGCTCAGTAATGTGTTTCCAACACTGATAAAACCCGCAAGTCACAGTCTGTTGACAGTGAATTTATTGAATGAATGGAAGAATGAATGTTTAATTCCACACAGAGATGTTTTAAAGTCTTAGGATCACACACTGTGTTCTTCTGCAGTTACTCTCTTTGTAAAATGGATGTGACCATAGTGCCTATTCAGAAGTGTATTCTGAGGTTAGAATTTGTCACATTGCAAGAGTTAACCCTTACAGAGAGAAGAAGAATGCCTTAAGGATTACTGACACGAAAAGGGGATGTGAAATGAAGGGTAAGTGACACCATCCCTTGAGGAAGGTGTGCTTTCATTTTTTAGGAGAACTTAGATAATAATACAGGTAGTCGCTGGACCAGAACCGGAGGCAGTCATGCCTGAAAACCAAAAACCCATCAGATCTTTCCAACTGGTCAGAAGGGAAAAAGAACTAAAAGCAGCAACAGCAAGCCAGCAAGCAATAATAAAGCTGTTTGCACACTGTCTTTGGACAGCTCTGCCTCTGGAGACCTGGTCTCTGGCCAGCCTTCTCCATGAAAGAGGCTCTTCATGCAGGAGTGGTTTGAGGGAAAAGAAGCAAACTACAGATGTCACCTATGCAGCGTGAGTAAAGCCCTCGGCGGACACCAAGCAAAAGAGCATAATTGTGAGCTGATGGCTGCCGGAATCAAAAGCATCTCTCTCCTCCACCTGCCTTTTTAATTCTTTTCTTTTTCCCTCCACCCCTTGCAAACAGCACAGATGGAGAGGAGAAAAGCAGACGATTCAAACTGGTACATTACGTGGGCACAAACAAGTTAGGGAAAAACATCTTTGCATGGTGAGAAAAATTCCACTCCTTTCTTGGACAACTTCTGAAGGATTGGAAACCATGGAAACACTAATATAAATGTAGCCAGTGTATTGTACAGTCTCAGTCTGAACAATGAAAATACAAACTTAATCTGTTAAAAAAAAAGTTAAAAATAAATAGAACTTGGACAGCACACTTGAACAACACTTCTTATTCCCTCTGAAGGTAGCTTACAGAAATGAACAACTTGAGAGAAAAAGAGCTTTTTACTTTTTATCTCTCCAAAAACTACATATATACACATGTATTATCTATAAATAATGTATAAATACACATATATGCATATGTATATATAGCTAGTATCTACTATATGCACATATTCATAGAACACTAAAGCTCAGAATATTCCTAGTTCAAAGCATTGCAGAACAATACAATTATGTAATAATGCATATGTAGAAGCATATTTAGATGTATGGACATTAGCTTTCAACAGCTGATCGGTCTCGCTAGCCTAATAAAAGTATGTTTAAAAATATGACAAGGGACTTACTTTAAATGGGGGAGTGGAAAATTGAACGCACATACAACAAGGTTGTAACTCATGAATCGTGAAAAATCACACCAACAAACATACACAATAAGGTTGTAGCTTCTGAGATCATGAAAAATCTCAGTATGTATTGCTTGGGTACAGTTATAAAACATTTCAGTGTTCAGAAACGGATATTCAGTTACAAAAAGTGACAAAATGGACCGGTCCCTTGTTGACCCTCTCTAGAGGAAGGGAGCAGAGAGGCCAACTATTTCTCTTAAAGGAGAGGAACATGTTACCGCCGGGGGGTAGTAGCATGGAAACTCGGATGCCTGGAGAGCACGGATGGGAATTTGGAGATGGATCAAGTGGCTCATGAAATCATCTCCTTTAGAAGTCAGAGGTGACGTAATGAAGAAATGTGGCGTGAAGAGGAGAAATTTAAATCATGACAGATCATGAACCTCCCTGTGTCTCATGCAAGACACATCACACATCATGAGACACCCCCAGAGGCAGGATGCATCAAAGTGCCAATCCATTGAAATGTCCTGCCCTCTTTCTTTCCCTATACCTTGCTTTTGCATATCAAAGCTCAGTTTAAGCTTTAATCAAACCACCCAGTGACTAGGAAGCGATTCACAGTGCAGTATTCTGAACTGTAAATGGAAGCTTGATCTGGTCTGGCCACTCGGTGGAGGTTTGAGTTGGGCTCAGAGCAGTCCTGAAAACTTAGACTCAGCTTATGTATATTAAAGAGAACTTGGTTTCCTGGCCTACATTTGAAAACTGAAACCTAATGTTGGCCTGTGAAATAAAATAAAATAAAAACAGCGAGTTAACTGTACACTTGAGAAATTATCCTCACGTTATTTTGAGTTTTTCACATCCGGAAGCAGCCTGCTTCCTACCTTTAATAAGTCTGAGTTTGCTGTGCTCAGCATAATTGGACACAGCTGCCTGAATTTTCTGCCAGGGTGTGAGGAAAAATGGAGTTATTATTAGTCCTTGGTATTGCAACCTGCCTGGCCAATGTAAACCTTAAGATTCAAGTGTTTATTGGTTGTGAATTTTCCATTGTGAGCGAACCTAGGAAGCCTCCTCACTAATAGGAGTCTGGAGAAGGAGGCTGAGAAGCACCAGTATCCCATCACAGAATTAATTGCTTAACCCATTTGCAATGTCAGAGTCAAGAATAGACACATTAGACCACACGAAATTGGGCTGTGCTCAAAATGAATAACTGCGGGGAGCAATTTCCAGGGCCAGCGTGTGAAGTTGGAGGGGTTTAGAGGAGTGGAGCTTCCTGGAGGAGCAGCTCTGAACTCAGAAGAGGTTGGAGTTCTTCAGCAGTCTAGGGCAAGGGTCCAAGTGGTTTCTTTAGGAGACACTGAAGATGGGTGATCGATGTTTCCTGGGGAGACCTGAAAAAAAAAATGCTTCCTCAGTTCACTTGAGGAAGAAACAACATACAACAACATACCAAAGTACAGATGCCACCAAGGTCCAACATGTTTAGCTGATGAGTTTTATTTGGGTTACTTATATGGTTGAGAGGTTACACACAATAGTAGAAAGGACTCAAAGAAAGCGGCACCACAAAGGTCCAGCCCAGCATGAATGACAGCTCACAGATATCTCCAAACCTGAAGCACACTGCACAGCCTGTGGGATTTCTCAACAGTTGAAGACTGTCCTTTCCAAGTGACTTGTTGGTCTAAGCCTCTTTAAGCAGCTCAGCCAGCCTTCTTTCATCAAGGACGTTTGCCTGGTCTTTGCTTCTTCTGGTTGCTGGCCTGGTTTCTGATTCTTCTGCTTGTTTGAGAATCTTCCTTGCAGTTTGGATCACTTAAGAGTGGCTCTCAGGCTGGGCGGTGGTAGCACATACCTTTAATTCCAGCCCTTGAAGGCCGGGCGGTGGTGGCCCATGCCTTTAATCCCAGCACTTGGGAGGCAGAGGCAGGGGGATCTCTGTTTGAGACCAGCCTGGTCTACAAGAGCTAGTTCCAGGACAGGCTCCAAAACCGCAGAGAAACCCTGTCTCGAAAAACAAAAAAAAAAAAAAAAAAAAAAAAAAAAAAAAAAAAATTCCAGCCCTTGAGAGGCAAAGGCAGGCAGACCTCTGTGAGTTCGGGGCCAGCAAGGTCTACAGAGCGAATTCCAGGATAGGCTCCAAAGCTACAGAGAAACCCTGGTTCAGAAAACAAACAAACAAAACCCAAAATAAACAATGACAACAACAACAGAATGGCTCTCAGCTGTCTTGACTGCTTATACAATCTTGGGAATGGACAGGACCTAGCAAGTCTGGCCTGTTTGAAGCATTTCCTGAAGTCATTTTGAGCCGTTTTCTTTCTCTCTTGATAAGTTCCCCTGCGGAGTGGAATGTTAGAATGTTAGACCTGTCCCTAGAACTTCCTGCGGTTTCCCTTCCCTGTAAATATCGGGTCCTAAAATATCCCGATGTTTCACATTCTTTCTGGTTACATTACACAACCTAAAAGTTTTCCTCTCAAGATGGAGGTTTTTAACTTTGGAGGAAACTGCTACACAACGGAAGAGAACAGTGTTGAAGGGAAAGGAAGACTGCCCAAAAAATAGCCCATCATTAAGCCAGCTGCCACAAAGAGCAGACAGAGCTCAGGCTCGAAGACAAACAGGAAGATTTTAATAAAGATGACTTGTAGTTATCTTACCCAGTGAGCAAGGGTGCTGAGGTGTTCACACACTGTCTCTGGAGGCTGTTTTCCCCTGTTGTGTTTTGTTTTTAAGTCCTTGGCATTTCTCAGCTTCTATGAATACCACATAGTGCCACCTTTTATTATTTGAAAAAAACCTCATGCAAAAGAAATGTGGATATATCGGCAAGGGAAGTTGGATGAAACATAATAAAAAGTTGCAAAAAAATAGGGTTAGGACACTAGCAGAGATAGATACCCTTAAAACTCCTTTCATTACAAGGATGTACGTAGTCTCCAGATTAGTAGTAACTTCTAGGGCTACTAGCACTAGAGAACAAGTAAGTATGCCGTGAGCAAGTCAGGACAGAAATCAGCACAAGCACAAAATGGTGTCACCCTTAATCATATGGAATTGGCAGGCATTTTCTGCAAGGGGCCATCTAGTAATTTCTCTTCACAATTCAGCTCACACACAGTCTCTGATATACATCACTCCTTGTTTTGTAATTGTTTGTCTTAGCAATTCTTCTTTAAAAGAAAAAAAGCAGCTTACTTGGGTTTTACGGTATACACCATACATCTCTTTCTCTCTCTCCGTGTGTGTGTGTGTGTGTGTGTGTGTGTGTGTGTGTGTGCATGCGTATGTTTGGATTTGTTCCATTAGTCATAGTTGGGAGCAGTAAATTCCAATTCCATTTTACAGATAAGTGATTTGAAGCTTTTGCCCATTAGTTTGTAGATTCTGTAAGAAGTAGGGTCTGATCCGCTTTGTTTAATTTGCTATTGTCAACATCTTGCTGAAAGAGTTCTTTGCATATGGACTTCATTTAATATTTCTTTCAATGAATAAATAGTTCAAATAGCAGTTCTGGCTGAGAGAACACATCACAATTGCAATTACTCATATGCGTTGGTAATGGGGCCTTTGTCAGTGTTTATGTGCCCAGCATTTACAAATCCGCTAATGTCTTAGTGATTCATAGAACCTGAGGAGAATCCGATGCCCTTCGTGCATGGTGTGGTGTATGAAGAACATCCCTAAGAAAAATGTGGCTTGGCTCAGAGGCAGACTGAATGAATATTAATAATTTCTGGGTTGTTTTTTCTTTGTGTTTCGCCAATCTTTGACAGAACTCGGGGTAGAAAGAAAATCATTATATAGTCAAGAAATGTGGTCAGTACACCCAGGTCCAAGGAAAATGAACCAACACTTAACAGAGCTGTGTTTGCCACCATTGTGTTGCAAAATAATCCACAGAATGAGTGACACAATGACCAATGCTTGCTAGGCAGGAAGCCAGGAAAAGCGCATCTCCTATTGAACTTTGCAAAATAGAAATAGATCCTACCACCCAGACCTTCCTGGAGAGAAGGAACTGTCTGGCCAGAATAAAACACTGCACCGGATAAGGCATAGCGCACTCAGCCCTGTGCAACATATGACATGTTTCATTGGTGAAAACCCAAACATGCCTGAGGGTATTAGTCCATATATTCAGAGAGTGAAGGCCATGAGATATGGACAGGCTTATAGAATTATGATTACATAATATTGTTCTGTGTCTGGTTGGGGTTGATTTTGCTTATTTGTTTGTTTTGCTCTCTTTGTGACAACACTCACTGTGCAGTTCAAGTAGATCACAAACTTCCAATCGATCCTCTTGTCTCATGCTTTCCAGTTCTGGGAACAGGCAAGACAACATATCTAGCTCTAGTCTAACTATTTAATGGGCTTAAATCAGTAACAATCATTATGCTGCCTGACTGTGAATCAAAGACAAAAAAGAGTCAGTGGGAATGACTTGGCCCCACAGTGTCCAGGCCTTTATCTGAGGACACTAAGGGGCATAAATCTGAAAGAAAGTAATATGGGTAGATACAAGCAATAGTTTGGAGGGAGCAACAGGAAACTGTGTAACTATATTATACTCTCAAAACATAAAATTATTTAAACAAAAAGAATTAAAAAAAAATACTTAGGCAAGTTTCCCTCCTAAACGAAAGATATGAGTGGAAATAAGATGTAGGTAAGGGAAAGGAATCCTGCATTAAGAACTAGATATATAGGAGCCTGAGAATTGAAAGTGGAAAAGAGAAGCAAATAATCCCAGAAACTATCATACTATGAATGAGCTGACCCGATCTTATCAGCCAAAGTTATTTCAGGTCCAGATGGCTACGAAAGAGCTCTTGTGTGTTTTATGATGTGATGGAGGAAGATCATTGGCTAATAAGAAAACTGGCTTGGCCCATTTTATTGGTTAGAACATAGGTGGGTGGAGTAAACAGAAGAGAATGCTGGGAGGAAGAGGAAGTGAGGTCAGAAGTAATGCAGCTCCTCTCAGAGCCAGATGCCTCAGACAGAGAGGCATGCTCCACTCTCCCAGGCAGATGCATGCAATGAAGCTCCTCCGACCCAGGATGGACATAGGCTGGAATCTTCCTGGTAAGCACACGTTGGGGTGCTTACACAGATGATTAGAAATGGGCTAAATTAATATGTGAAAATTAGCCTAGAAGAGGCTAGATAGAAATGGGTCAAGCAGTGTTTAAATGAATACAGTTTGTGTGTTGTTATTTCCGGCATAAGCTAGCCAGGCGGCCAGGGTGCTGGGGCCACAGCCCCGCCAGTCCTATTTCAACAATGATGGGAATGCAGCTAGCGAGTAATACAGTCACAGTTTCTGTGACATGGAACATGTGCAGAAGGCATGGAGTGCTTGGTAAGAGAGATGCACGTGCTGCATAATCTCTACAGAATATCTGGCGTACTATAGATAGGTCATGATGTCTCGCTTACCCTTTCTTGCAAGCATTTAATGTGTATTTTTGGAAGGGAAAAATTCTCATCACTGCTTGAAACAAGGATAGAGAATGACAAGCTCTGTGTGAATTCATCTTCAGGAAGTAACGGAACACTACTAATGGGATCTTTTATGAGACACAAAGCTTCCTAGAGAAGGGAGGGCTTCACGAAACCCCAGAACATCTCCTAGATGAAGAAGTGGGTGGTTGCTGTAGGAGAAAAGTGTCACATAGGCAAATAGAGGACCACTCCTGACTCGAAAGCACTGGTCCACCTTGAAATAAAGAAAGTAATGGCCATCATTTAATATGCACTGTTTGCACAAATTGAAAGAACATTGTACAGAATTTGCAATGTGTTTTGAAAACTCAAGGGACTATTTTATAAGTGAAAATGGAATGAGGAATTTATTTTGAAGAAAATATTCTAAAATGAATGAAGATTATATAGAGATTTTTAAAAAGAATGTTGCCATAGTTTAGGCCATTTTACATCCCATAAGTTGAGAAAGTAAAAAATAATATGAAAGAATAAATTATATGAAAGAATATTAACATGATAGCAGATAATAAGAAAAATCCTTGAAAAGATAATATAAAAATAAAGCATAGACAATAAAGAAGAAATAATAGAAAACTGGGGGTAGAGGATGGCAAAATATCTCAGTGGGTAAAAGAGCTTGCCACCAAGCCCAATGACCTGAGTTCAATACCCAGAAGCCTTTTAAGGAAAGGCAAGAACTGAATCTCACAAATTATTCTTTGACTGCCACAAGCACACACAACACATATACACACATGTACACATGCACATACATACATGTACATACACATGGAAGAAAGAAAGAAAGAAAGAAAGAAAGAAAGAAAGAAAGAAAGAAAGAAAAGAAAAATAATAAATAATTAGTTGAATAAGACATGTTGTATCCTAGCCAGGTACACTAAACCCAAGCATTTTTAAACTTCAAAACAACCACCATTAGAGTATAAAGATGATATTGTGATATCTTCCTTTTTGAGTTCACCCTCATGTTTGGGTATAGTCATAATATCTCTTATTTTTCCAATTAACTAGTCTTGCTAACAAACTTCATATTGACAGGAGGCTTGGTAGCTTCCTTCCTCTCTGGGGACCAGAAACTATAAGGACTTAGTCCTTCCCAAGAGGGTTGGTGTGAAGGATGTGCATAAAGAACTCCCCAGAGTGAGAATGCCATGGCTGCGGCTCTAGGTTCCTTTCCAAGAGACACTGCTGCTGAGGACGTGTTTGCCTCCCTCCTGGAAGGATTACTCACTCATTCAGAGAACTGCTCTAGCTGTCTTTGTTCCCGAGGCAGCCTGATTCAGACAGAACTGGGCATAAAAGCCCTGGTTTGATTACATAGGACAGCTCAGCAGTCTGGGTTTCTTGTGTGGCACTATCAGGAACTACCTGCTCCTCTGGGGAGTGCTGTCATGGGATGGACTCTGGTCACCAACCATCTCCTACTGGAAAAGTGATCCCCTCTTCCTGGAGTGAGCTCCTGCAAACTCTCAAGACACAGAGAGGCTCTGAGGGCACCCAGGTCCTGTGGACAAGAGTGCCTCTAACCTTCCATGAAAGACTTCTGCTATCTCCAAGATACCTGGTTGTTCTGAGGGTGCCCAGTTTCAACAAATCTACCCTGGCTTGCTTCTAAGTGTGACCCTCATCCAAGATAAGTCTTTCTGTTCTGCTTTTTAAAAAAGTAAAATTCTTCTAGCATTTTTGATGAGGTCATATTGTAAAGGCATAGCTACCAGTCACAAAAATAAATGCAATAAAGTGTGTGTGTGTGTGCGTGTGTGTGTGTGTGTGTGTGTGTGTGTGTGTGTGAGAGAGAGAGAGAGAGAGAGAGAGAGAGAGAGAGAGAGAGAGAGAGAGAGAGCTTCATATAGCATATCAAGGAAAAAGGCTAGGAAAATGTATCAGACACAGTCTGAATCAAATCAGATCAAAATAAAATGATGACATTTATACTACTAAAATTAAATGTAAAATAAGGCCATTTAAATGGAAAGTCACAGCCATTCCAGTGGAGAATAAAAGAGTATTAAAATATAGTAAGAAACATATCACCAGAATTAGCAAGAGAGATTAAATGATGCACAAGGAAATATGAAAATTTAATAGGACACTTTGGGCTTTTGATAGAATTTCAGGGAGAGTAGCACGTATAAACAATACATAGAGGAATCACATACAATGCGCAATTATGCATAGAACGGATTTTCGCATATTAAAAATCTGTCTCATTTTTAAAGATTACGGAACATTTACCTAAATTGGTTATATTCTATGACTATAAAACCCGTGTTAGTTCTCCAAGGTAGAAATTACATTCCATTTCCTTTGATAACAATCCAATAAAGCCAGCATTAAACAATAAAAGTATATTTCAAAAACTGCCACAAGAAAATTTTTTAAAAGAAAAATCAAAAGTGTAGTTACACGCTATTTAGAAAATAATGGCATTGAAATTACTATAGTGTAGAAAACTGCTAAGGCCAAAAGAAATAAATACACCTTTGAATTAAAGAAATATTTGAAAAAAACAAAAGTTGAAATACATTAGGCTTTTAACTTCTAGATAATAAAAGCACATTATAATATATTTGAAGAGTTCTAAAATGAAATTATTAGTCAAAAATTAATCACAAAAATATATTTGGACAAAAACAAAACATTGATATTTGAATCTATTTTTTTCAGAGGCACAGTGGACTCTGACCTGATAAAATCAAAAGGTCATAAGAAGGATTCGGGTGAATATTTCAGTGCATATTTGGTATTTGGAGTTAGCATCACTATCTTGTTATTGGATTGAAATGAAGGCAGCTGTGTAACATACAAAGAAAATACTATAAAACACAATATGTTTAAATGAAAGGGGACAACTTCTAGAAAAATATAATTAATAAGAACCTACTGAAGGCGAGAAAACCTAATTCAAATCAATGACAGCATTTCAGTAACATGGGGAATGCTGAAGACTACTAACATTAAATACAGTTTTAAATATACTAGTACATTCAAACAGTAAAAGGTGAGTCAAAGGACAATTAGTCTGATTGACATTTTGGCTCCCATATCTAATGCTTTGTGAAGTTTGTGAATAGTTAAAATGTGCTGGAGACCAGCTTTGGCAAGTATAACACTTAACCAGGGTAGGGGCACAGGATTAGAAAAGTTAGGTAGAAGAAACAGAGATAAGAAAGAATCACAGAGCCATGGATCATACTGGGAGGAGTTCCAGTGAATACTGAAATCACCCGTGTTTAATTTCTTATACACTTTTAGACCCTGAGACAACATGGGGAGGGGTGGGAGAAGGCAAAAGACTGCTTTAACATGATACAAAGATACAAAGGACAAACAGAACAGTTATTTGCTTCAATACTTTGAGACATCAAGTCATTAGTACTCTGTTGTTGCAGTGAACCCACTCTATACCAAGTATCCTGAAGGTAGCCAACCCCAAGTTTAGACCTCCTAATTCCAAAAAAGGAATGGAAGTATGCTTGAATTCTCTTACCTTTGTTCAGGGTGGAGAGAATAGACCTCCACGGGCTATCTTAATGTTCAAAACACCAAGTAACCACACCATAGGTCAGGATGTTTAGCCACAGTTGTTGTCAACAACTTTGAACAACCTAAAACTCTATGACCTCCAGACAAGGTGGAATAGGCTCACATCTTTGGGCCTCCACACTATGTGTGGTGTGTCTTCATCTCGTACACTTCAGACCTGTGAAATTATAGCAAAAATTTCAAAAGATTGCATGCATTAAGTATTTAGTAATAGTCATTCAATATATAACAATAAAATTGAGTATTAAACACACAATAAATGTAACTTTTTAATTTTATTATTAGCCTTCCAAAACAGTTTATTTCAAAACTGCAAGGAGAATTTATCTTAAGTGTATACTAACACATTTTATTGCATCAATGGATCAAAGGGATTCTGAAAAACTGTGATCATCCTAGTATATTCTGAATAATATTAATACTTTTTAATATGTACTCTTCATAAAACACTGAGTTCCAGAAAATGAAAAATGTACAAGTCGTATTTAGCAAATTGAAATTTTAATCATGGAATAAAAAATAGATTATACTTCTTAATCAGCGTTCCATTTGAAAATGAAGTCATTAGGTGAACATTTCAAAGAAATCATCTAAAAGCAACAGCAACGGAAGAAACCACATTTCATTTCTGTCTAAATAGAGAGCACCCTGTAGCTCACAAGTCTTCAGACCCGTGAGAGGATGGACAAATCCATGCAGTACAATCAGGAGCCATGAAAGTGCTCTCTGATCACAGTCATCTGAAGTATGAATCTCCAAGGTAAGAGATGGCCATGTTCCTTCAAAACCCAAATTATTAACCAATGTTAATCCAAAGAACCTGTGTGCTGGCAGCAGGTGTCCCCTGAAGCAGCTCTGATCTATGCAGAAGAGGAAACAGAATATGCATAAAAACTCGAATGAACAAACTTCAAGTTCAGAAATCAGGCAGTTTCTTCGGAAGCACTAGTTGTGACATTCCCAACTATTTTATATGTACATGGAAGACATAAAATTTAAAGCAAACCACAGTGTTATCATTTATGAGACCCGAGGCTGGTCCCATAAGGGGCGGCCATTCCTCGGTTCCAGGAGGGGCAGCAGCCGGCCACCCAGGTTCTGGGTAAATCCCCTTGCAGGTGGGAGACCACAGCAGGTGAAAGACAGATATGCCATGCAGAGAGAGCTGGGGTCAGGGGTTTATTTAGTGGGTCATGGAGGGGAAAAGGAAAGGGAGGTGGAAGCAGAAAAGGTGGGAGGAGAGAGAGAGAGAGAGAGAGAGAGAGAGAGAGAGAGAGAGAAGGAGAAGTTCTCTAGAAGGCTAGACGAAGAGAATGTGCTGGAGAGATGCAGGAGATCGCTTGCCTTAAATCCCCTTGCCTCGGCTGGAGCTTTTTCTCTTTCTTTCTTTCTTCCTTTCTTTCTTTCTTTCTTTCTTTCTTTCTTTCTTTCTTTCTTTCCTTCCTTCCTTCCTTNNNTTTTTTTTTTTTTTTTTTTTTTTAAGACAGGGTTTCTCTGTAGCTTTTGAGCCTGTCCTGCAGCCCTGGAACTAGCTTTTGTAGACCAGGCTGGTGGCCTTGGCCTTGAACTTACAAAGATCCACCTGCTTCTGCTTCTACCTCCTAAGTGCTGGGATTAAAGGCCCACACCACCACTGTCCAGCCTGAAGCTTGTTTCTTAAAGGAACAGGATACCCAGGTGACAGACCAGGCCAGCAGATTACAACATTCTCATCTTTTTCTTATAATAATAAGGCAGAGAAGTAGGCATAGCAGGTTGAGGGAATTGGGATAGCGTATTCTCAAGACTGATTCCTGCCTTTATGTAGGTGGTAAAGCCTTTCTTGGGGAGCCTGAGAAAGCTGAGTGCTGGTCACAGCCTGAAGGTCACTTTACTTCTGTCCAGGATTTGTGGTGTGGAACTGTCCCGTGTCTCTTGGACCTGGCAAGGTGTTGGTAGATCAGAGTACAAAGTTAAGTTCAGGAAAAAAAAAATTTCAGGACCAGGAATTGAGAGGGGGTATATCTGACCTGTTTAGCGTGAATCCTTCAATTTGGCTCCCTGGAACTCAGAAGAATTTTTTTGACTTGCAAAATGTAAGTTTTAGACATATATATTGTAAAAATAGCAGCATATTTATGTCAAAAAGACTGTGACAGATGTTTTTGCACAATGAAAAGCATCTTTAGAGTAGTACTCTGACAGAGTTACATTAATAGATTAAAGTTATGAAAGGCAGCATGAGAGAGATAACTTATATTTGTCCTCACATTTTTTTGTTTGTTTGTTTGTTTTTCCATTCAAAAATTTACACTTCATCCCCTCCTCCCAATCCCTTCCCACTCCCCCTTCTCCCTCCCCCTCCCAGTTTGAGAGGGGGCAGGAAACCCTGCCCTGTGGGAAGTCCAAGGCTCTCCCCAGTACATCTAGGCCTAGGAAGCTGTGCATCCATATAGACTAGGGTCCCGAAAAGCCAGAACATGCTGTAAAAATAAGTCTTAGTGCCTTTATCAATGGCTTCTCAGTCAGCCCCCACTGTCAGCCACAATCAGAGAGTCACATAAAAACACAAACCAGAAAAGAGAAACATCTGTATCTTCCCCTAAAATGTCTCTCCTAATTTCAGGTCTGATTTTTATTTATGTAATCATTTATTTTCATAACTAAATTCCAATTAGTTTTGCATACATATGGATGGATGTGAGACCATCCACTAGGATGCAAATACAAGTATATTAGAATAATTGTTGTATAATTATGTAAATATGAACAAATAGATCTAGTAAAAAATCCAACAGCAAGAACTACAGGCTACTAAGAAATGATGAGAATGGGAGAAAATAGCCCTCCTCAGGGAAGTTTATATTTGCATATTTAGAAATATATATATTTCTCTATAGACTTATATATAATATATACTTACATATTTCCAAATTAAATATAAAGAGACCAGGAGCTATGATTTGAGAGTGAGCAAGGAGGGTAGGCAAATTAGAATGGTTAAGGAAGGAAAAGAAAAGATGAATCTGTTGCAACTATATTTTAATTTCAAATATAAAAACAAAGTTAAAACTAAAAGAAATTTTAACATTTTCATAAAATGGAACATTTTTCCATTAAGAGCTATTGAATAGAAATTAAGGACAAAAATGCAAGGGTAAATGCACTAGGACAAAAGAATTCATAGTTAGAAAACCATTAATGAACAACCAAAGCATAAAGATTGTTCTCAATTACACAAGCATTGAAAAGCATATGTCACATCCTCATGTCACAGCCATCAGATTTCAAAATTTCACACTTGATGCAAACCTAGTTTTAGTGCAGGTGGGAAATGAAAACACACATGGATTATTAATGATTTAACTATGAAAGGTATTCAAAACCAGTTGTTTTAGTTAGGGTTTCTGTTGTTGTGAAGAGACACCATGATCATGCTCTTATAAAGGAAAACATTTAATTGGGTCTAGCATACAGTTCAGAGGTTTAGTCCAATAGTTATTTTACTGGAAAACAGCAGGCAGACATGGTACTGGAGAGGTAGCTAAAAGCTCCACATCTGGTTCTGTAGGCAGCAGGTAAAAAGAGACACTGGGCCTAGTTTGAGATTCTGTAACCCAAGAGTCCATTCCCAGTGACACACTTCCTACAGAAAGGTCACACCTACTGATGTGCCACACCCTGTTGACCAAGCATTCAAACCTATGAGTTTATGGGGCCCTACTTAATCAGACCACCACAACAATGGAAGATTATTTATAGAAATTTGACTTTCATATTTCTTATGAATGAACCATGGTACTTTAGAAATTCTTACTCAGATCTATGAAGAGCATACTCAGCGCTGTTCCACGCAATACTGTCTGTACTGCATGTCTAGACAGTACTATGCAGTGTCCACCAACGTTAAATGGCTGACCTTCATGGATACCATTAAGCAGTTAAAAATAGTTAGAATATATAAGATGGTAGATATGTAGAAACATGATGTGGGAGTGATTTCTTATTAATAAAGAAACTGCCTGGGCCCCTTGATAGGCCAACCCATAGGTGGGTGGAGTAAACAGAAGAGAATGCTGGGAAAAAGAAGCTGAGTCAAGGAGTCGGCATGATTCTCCTACTCCAGGCAGACGCAGGTTAAGATCATTCCTGGTAAGCCAGCTCTTGGACACAGAATATTATAAATGGGTTAGATCAATATGTAAGAGCTAGCCAATAAGAGGCTGGAACTAGCCGGGCCAGGCAGTGTTTAAAAGAATACAGTTTCCATGTAATTATTTCGAGCATAAGCTAGCCATGTGGGCGGCCGGGTGCCGTGGACACAGCCCTGCCGCTTCTATCTCAACAGAAACAACATATATAGATGACTTTTAAAAGTTATATTACATTTGAGTTATATTATATGTAATAGACAAATAGTTTGTGGAAGGATTGTTAGAAGAAAGGCAGATTATAGATACATAAATATGTAGATTAAATAAATAAGTGATGGATGGATGAAGAATAGTTGATAGACATAGATGATGGGTAGGCAGATAAATGATAGACTATAAATAAATAGGTATTAGGTGATAGATACTTATGTTGATAACCAGATGATAGCTATGTAGTTAGATCTTTAAAAGAGAACAAGTATAAAAATAGTAAAGCAAGACTGACTCTTAGCATATGATAATTAAAAAATCACTTAGAAAATATATATTCCCTTACTTTATAACATTCATTAATATATTCATCTTTCCAGAGTTGTATATAAGAACTTTCTAAGGTGGGTGTCTATGAAGGGAGGTGGGGGAGAGGTAGAAAGGAAATCACGAATAAGCAAGGTCCAAACTGTTTCTGAGAATACATCCTGAGTCCCCTGTAACAGAAGCTTTAAAAATAGCGAAATCATAATGTGGAAGATAAGTTAGCACAGTAGAGTAGCGTATAAAGAAACTTAAATGACGGAAAGCATTATGCAAAACAGCACATATGGGTCATGTCTATTTTGTCTGAGATCTGTAATGACTGCACAGAACAAAAGCCATGCGGGCGTTCATAACAAAGGCGTCTGCAGGCTGAGAGCCTTTCATTCACTCATTCTAGTTCTCCAAGTTCCACTTTGTTACTAAAACCTTTGGTTTAATAATAAAATTAACAATAGCTGCTAAAGAAATACATGTGCAGAAGCACCAGGGGAGTTCGGAAGAACATCTAGCTTCAAACCTCAGCTCTCCCTCTTGTTATCTGAAAATGAAGGCAGCAGTGTGCCTGTCACATTCCAAGACTACGGCAAAAAAATTAATTAATAAAAATAAAAACCACTGCACAAGCTTGTTAGTTTCACAAAAATACTATTCCAAACAACTGGGTTTAAGCATGCTTTGGAATTCATATTTTTGTTCTTGCGGTACAGTAATGTAGGACTAATGTCATAGATATAGATATATAATTTCTCAAATGGTCAATTCTATACTTGTTTAGTAAAAGAGTAATAGTCCTGCTAACAAGAATAATTAAGTAATAGTCCAAGGTCAATTCAGGTTAAAATCCACACTAGATTTTACTAGTAAGTACATTAAAAAGGAAGGCATGTTCCAGAAGAGACTTTAGTATCAGATTTGCAGAAGAGGAATTCAGATAGATAATCTTTGTTAAAAGTTGAAAGTCAGAATGGACCAACTCATCACCTTCACATAAATGAATCTTGCAACCAACATACCTGAATGTTTCAAGAACGTTGAGGGTAGAATTTATCCAGAATTGGTGGTTGCCACATGCCCTGTGTAAAAGACTAAAAGAAACTCATGAGCAAGTGTGAGAACCCAGCAAGCAAGAATAGCTTGAGGTCTTGAGGAAGGAATGAGTACCAAAATAGGGACCATTCAGAGTTGTTTGTGTAAATTTTCCAGAGAAGACACAAACAGATGTCTGCTTACCGAGATGTACCAAAGAATTACTACTGCAGCCAGGCTGGTGAACCAGCGTGTTTAAGGAGCATCAGTGAGGGCTACAAGCCTCTACAGTGTCAAAGAATTCCCTCACCAGATGATTGCTAATCCTTTATATATCTTTATGGAGGCGAAGAAAAGGCTGCATCAACCTGGTGACCGTTCCCTTCCCATAGTTGATTGTGAGTGGGCTCAGTCATGAATGGGTTTCCTTGAGGTAATGACAGCAGCCTGGTTCAAGACAACAACAGCTATAAAAATATAAAACAAACAAACAAACAAAAAACCCCACAAAGCAACACTCCTTTCTAAGAGGAATGCATTCTATTGAGTTCTATGACAACCAAGGCACTGACTGAGATGAATGCACCGAGAGAGAACTTTCAAAATTTTGAGCTTTGCACGGCATGAAGAGCAAGAAAGTCGACTCTAGGCTTTCACAGAAACCACTGTCCGCAAACTCCCCCAGCCAGGCTTAATCGTGCACTTATCCTCCCCAGTGTGAATGCTGCCTCCTCCATTGAGCGATGCTCTCAATTGCCACAGCTGCCAAGCCAACAGATGGTGTGGGCTGGTGTCGCCAGCAGTTTCCAAATGTAAAAATATAGTCACTTAGAGATGTTCTATGCACATCTATCTCCTCATTAATCTTCTAAGAGCACTGCAAACGGGCGATTTCTAGGTGACAATTGCAGCATTCTGGCTCCCTTCGTTTCCGGGCTTCCAGACCACCTGTCATCCTCGCACCTTGCCGGAACCAGAAATGAGCATGGAGCTTCTCGATCCCTCTTGTATCTTTCCTCTGTACCTCGGGGATTTACGTTTTCTCCTCTTTGTGAGCAGGGCCCGTTGAGCCGGATTATTTCTTATCTGGACAGACACAAGGCAGCACTGCACAGGAGTGTTAACGAATGCTTTTAAATTGATTTCAAATCAGATGCAGTTTGTAAGAAATATTCATGAGCAACAAAAGCATACTCACAGGCAAAGGGAAGCAAACTCACAAAGACTGATTCTGAAAATCAGTGAGTCTCATGGTGAATTTTCACTACTTTTTTTTTTTTGTTATCACCATTACAACGAACAATTAACAGCTACAAACCTGCATATTTCCTCCCACCTTGGATATAGTGCAAGTGTCAAAATAGAATTCAAGCCAGTCCAGCTTCCATTTTACAGTTAGTTTTAAAAATTCTTACCAAATTTATCTCTTCTAAACACATACCCAATCTCTCCAGCTCCATATGCCAACAACTTCCTTTTATCAGCTGAGAAGTATATCAAGATTGTTTGAGTAGCTCTCATTCATTATTGGTTCCATGGTTTCTTATTCCATTGGTTGAAGCCTGGACCTCGGAAGGAGGAGTGCTTTAAAGTATTCATTCTTGCCATGGACGTATTGATGTTTTCAGGAGTTTGTCAATAAGTCCTTAGGACATAATCAATGCCTTTGTCACTTTGGGATTGTCATGTGTAAGAAAAATAAATAGCTTTACACAAAAGAAATACGAAGTAGGTGATGAAGAGAATAGCAAGCCAAGGATCTTACCTTAAGTAAACTACTGAGTAGCTGTTGAGATAGCCAACTTAAATAGTAGCATCGGGAAACTGAGTTGGACAGTTGTTCAAGAGACGGTACTAACCAAAGTCCCCAAATCAGTTATAACATCCAATTTTCCAGCTTTCATCCTGTCCCTTAATGATAGTTTGAAGAAGTCCAACACCTTCTTGTAAATCCCAAGCCAAATAAACACATGCCCCTGCACATGCTCTTAGCGTTTGATTTCTGAATCTAGTCACTGTAATCAATTGTCCGAGTCAGAAAACCCTGAATAGTCGTTCATCATCCCCCCTCAAAGATACTAAAGCCCGGATTAACACCCACCATGTAAACTATAAACTGAAAGGCATGCAGCCTGTCCGGAGATGTGTGTACGTGGGATTTTTGCTTTGACCTCACAGGGTTAGCCCACACACCATTATAAGGTTTAAAATTCAGGAGACACTGCATAAAACTTTGGGGGTTTAGGTTTTCCTTAAAAATCTAATTTGACAATAATGACATTACACTCCCATAAGCCTATACATTGGGTTGAAATGAGTATAGACACCGCCTAGAGACAAGGCAGAGATCAGCTGCTTGCCAGATTTTCTTTTCCTCTGTCACCTAAGTTATTCCACACCTTAAACATCTTCTCCCTGGCTACTACAGGCACTGGAAGTTGTGACACTTGTTAGGATGCTCTGTAGACACCTACAGACATCCTTCCTTATTCTTTTGTCTTTGAATGCTTGCCCTGATACTGATAGTTTCCCACAGTGAACACATAAAATGTTGCATCTGAAAATATGCAATTCTATCAAAAGCCTATTTTCCAAAAATCCTTCCCTGATTTTCAAAAATAGTGGGCACCTTGTTATTTGCCCCCAACATGTTTATTGAATGTATTTTTATCCCTGTAGGTGAAAAAGAAAACTCTGCTTATTCAACATTAGAAATGTGTATTTCTGTTTTCTTTGGGAAACCTTCAAAGTTTTAATGCTTGTCTATGACCCATTTCAACATTACTTAATTAAGTTTAAGCAATTAATTTTACATTTTCTAATTATGGATACAAATTTTGGCTTTACTTCTATTAATTAGAAATATGAAGTGTAATTTACATCTTAAAACTATTTTCCTTTGCTTGGCAGTGGTGGTGCATGTTATTAATCCTACCACATGGGAGGCAGAGGCTGGAGTAACCTGTGAGTTTGAGCCTGGTCTACAAAATGAGTTCCAGAACAGACAGGAGGAGTCTTTCACAGAGAAACCCTTTCTCAACAATATATATATTTGAGGTTACAGATTAATGGGTTTTGTTTTACTGGAATTAGTATCTTAGGCAGCGTATAAACCAGTTCGCATTGTCTCCAAAATGGACTTTCTAAGGAGTCCTGCACCTTTGGAGTCCAATGCTGTTATTTCTTTTTTGTGACAGTGTATTATCTTTGATAAATTTAATGCAAGCAAAATCATATAGCAAGTGTATTTTATTTTCCTTCCTTGACACAGTATGCTTCGTGCTCCATCTGTACAGCTGATCAATACCTTCTTCCTTTTATTGCTGACTGTATTTCACTCACCAAATATATAAAAATGTGTTTGCTATTCCCTTGATGAACATGAGTTTTCAATTTTGGTAAGAAATTGAGCAGCTTTGGACATCATGTCTAAATATTGGTGTAAAAACAAGTCTCAATTTGTTTTGGGTAAATATGTGTATGAATGGAATTGCTAAATCTTATCATAATTTGATTTATATTATTAAGACTGTGTAAAACAGCCTTTCAAGCTGGCTGTACAACTCAGCATCCTCAGGAGCCATGTATCAACTCTCACGCTCCTCATCCTCGACAGCCCTTGGCGTTGCTGTTGTTTTGCAGGTCTATTGGGTACACAGACAACACCCAATCTGGTTTGAATTTGTGTTTACTAATGATTAATGATAACATCCCAGCCTAGTTGCACCAAGAGAAGAAAACAGAACCTGGCAGAGATCTATAAAGATTATTGAAATTGACTATCATAAAGAATGTTAGCAGGATTGATTAGCTACTGACAGAGGGGGTCCCATGGGAGCCAGCCACTACTGTCTGGGAGACCAAAGGTTTGGGATATATAGCTGGATTAGTTATTCCCTACCTAGCACAGAGCTTCTCATCCACAAGTCAGAAAACCCTAGGTCTTCTCTGCTGCCCTTAGAAATTTCCAGATGAATTAGTAAACAGGAAACCAACCCATCGCAGTGGCAGAGACTTGTGTGCTCTCCCTGGGATTGCACTGGGGTGAATAGCCAGAGGTCACTTGTCTTCTCACAGGAATCCTCAACTGCAATGCTGGCTGCACAAGAAGATATTCTGTGGATGGCTTGTGATAAGCGTTGGTGCCATTGGCTAGCTATCTCTGTCCTGCTATGACTCGAAGCTCCTGAGAGCTCCCATGAAGTAAGCAGGTTCCCTCCGTAGATAATGCAGAGCTAGCTTCTCAGACCCTGTTGTATCTGAACCCTCTGGCCTCTCTCTGGCCAGCTTCTATTGCTTCTTTGACTTAGCTAAAGCCAAAACAACCTACAGAGGAGTTTCAAAGATTTGACTCTGGGAGACTTGCTTTTCTAGGGACCATGCTCAACACCGTCAATCATATTCTCAAGCATCTTTTAGCCTCCCATGTACATCCTTTCATGGAGTATCTGTCAAATATCTTGTCTAGTTTTAAAATTAGGTTATTTAGCAATTTTTTTTTTCTATTTGATGACTACAATACTCAGGGCTTCTTTCTGTAACTGGTAACAAGTATTTGTTAGAAAAATTCTATTTTTGTATGTTGAAATTCCTGACCACATTTGTTGAAAATCAATTGGCCAGGTATGTGTACACACCTGCAGAATATCTATATTATTCACACACCTGGTTGGTAGACTACTACAGTTTTATAGTTAGCTCTGAAGGCAGGTAATAGACATTGTTTAATCTGCATCTTCACTTTCAAAATTTTTTTGATTCTTTAGAATCATCTCATTTTTTTTCCACAAAAAAATCCTTTTTGAATTTAGACATTTTGTTCAGTTCCAATTTGGGAATAAATGATGTTTCCTGAGACAGAGTCTCACTATGCAGCCTAGACTGATCAGGACCTTTCTGGATAGACAAGGTCAGCCTCAGACTTACAGATATTCACCTGCTTCTGCATCCTGAGTTCTAGAATTGAAGGTGTGTGCCAATATGCCCAGCTAGAAATGACTTCTTAGTATAGAGTTTCAAAATCATGAATATTGTATCCCTCTCAAATCATCTGGTCCTTCTTTAATTTATCATAGCCATATTTTAAAACTTTCAGTACAAAGAATTTGTCCATATTTGATAAATATCTAATTTTTGGTGCTAATTAAATATACGTGTCCTGACGATTTGCTGTTAGCATATGAAAATATAATTTCATGTATTTGAATTTGAAAGTTTAATGTGCAGTGATTTTACTAAAGAATTTAACATCCCTAATAGATAAGGTAGCTTTTTCCATCTATGCTCTGATCAGCTTCAGTAAATTACATTTTTTAAGGAATTTGTAATTTTACTAATATTCTGCAACACACACACAACATTAAGTTGCCCATAATGTTCTCTTTTTGTACCTATCGTGTTGTCTGCAAGAAGAGGGCAGAGGCACAGTTCCATCGCTGTCATCCTAGAAGCCTCAAAGCCCCCCTCAGTGCCCTCAACTTGGGCAAACAACAGATGATGGCAGAAGCAAATGTCAGGGTTAACCAGCATGAAACCTACTTGAGGTTTAATACGAGTGCTCTAATATAGGCTTAAGGACACAGATTAAAAGACAGAAAGGTTTTTAGAAAGAAACACCTCAGAGCATGGGTATGGCCTTCTGAAAGAGGAGCTGTAATTCACTGTTTCTTGACACACACACACACACATATGTATGTATACATATATATGTATATATATAAGTATATATATACACACATATATACACTATATAGGATTTGGGTAGGTTTAAAACTATTATTTGCAATTTTTAGTTAAATATAGCATTGTAACTAACTCTTTGAGAATCTATACATATATACAATGTATTTTGATCATATTCACTTCCCAGCCCTTTCCCTAGATCCTCAAAGATCCACCTTCTACCATGCACTTTCTACCCATTCCCAACTTCAAGTCTATCTATCTGCCTTTTATAATCCACCAAATCCAATACATGCTATCCTCCTACTCACAGGGTTTGGCTTTCCACTGGAAATAATCTACTGTTTTGCTGTGGTCCTCTGTGGTTTCTGCAACCTCTGGCTCAAACAATCATTCTTGTCCCCTCTTTTGCACTGGTCCCTGAGCTTCAGGGTGTGTGTGTGTGTTTGATGTAGATGTCCCGTTTATGGCTGAGCATTGCACAAAAAAAATAGTCTCAGTGAATTTTACCAATTATTAGTTTCTGTGCTAATTATTGTCCACTGCACAAAGAGATTCGCAGATGAGGTCTGAAAACTGCACTCATTTGTGAGCACAGAGATACAAATTTAAAAGAGGGTTTGATATTGCGTCCATTGAGTAAAATAATTATAGTAGATTAACCACTGGAGCCTGAGACACCCCCCACCCTGCGCAGCCATGGGCTCTTGGACAGATTTACAGTACTAGGCAAGTTTTCTCCTCTAGAATGGGCTATTTACTTCCATAACATTGGTGCTATGATTTTATCAGTGAGTCTGTCTTACCACGCGGGGCATTATTATAGCTCACAGCATTCACATCTAGGTAAGACTGTTCACTATCTTTCTCCTGAAGCTGCACAGCATTTTCCAGCACTATGAAAACTAAACAGCAGAGAGGAAGTGAATCTAACAGATTTAAAGTGTAGCTGAGGAACGTATATGAGATCACAGAGTAATTCTAAAGGGATACCTGCCTGGATCAGAGTTAATACAGTAAAGTTGTAGTTCCCAGAGATGAAGAAAGGTAAGGTGTCTTTTCTGTAAAGAGCATTCAAGGTGCTGTTTGAGATTCCCTGGGGGGGGGGGGAGATGTTTGTAGAAAAGACTATTCCGTTTTGATGTCATACACACTAAGGACTTAAACCTGGGATCATCATTATTATTTGACCATAAAATAACTGTGTATGAAAGGAATGCTATTTCTGTGTTGACGACATTTACAGCAAATGTTGATGATTTTTTTGTTGGCCTTTGTTGCTTAGATGGTGAGAAGTTTCCGCCAGACACCAGCATTAGGGCCCCTTTCCATCTCACATCCCCACAGCTTCCCCTGCCTTTCTGTCAGCCTCAGTGTCATGGGAGGCATAGCACTGCCCCCTCTGTTAACCCGACATCACAATGTGTGTTCTTTCTTTTATAGACTTAATCTGCAATCACTTTCAGATTATTGATTTCATTAATCTTTACAAAACACTATCCTTAACTAGGAGGTGGTAGTGCAAACCTTTAATAGCAGCACTCAGGAGGCAGAGTCAAGAGGATGTCTGTGAGTTTGAGGCCAGCCTGGTCTACAGGAACTAGTTCCAAGACAGGCTCCAAAGCTATAGAGAAGCCCTGTCTCAACCCCCTGCCCCCCCAAAAGAAAAACCCAACCTTTATTTTCATTGATTTCCTGTATTTCTATTTTCTGTTCACTGATTTTTGCCTTTTATTATTCCTTTCCTTTGGTTTACTATACTTTTCTGTTCCTTTTCTAGGATCTTAGAGTTTTGATGCACTAATATTGTACTTTGCTTTATTCCAGTTTCTTTGAAAGTCCACTGTTTCATCTCCCTGATTTTACAGTCTTTAACTTACTACACAGCCTTCTCTTTTTTTGTTGCAGGTGCTTTAATTCTTTGCTTCTCGTTCCAATGTACTTTTACTAGGGTTCAATTAGCCTTAATGGGTCCTCTTTTTTTGCTGTGTGGCAAGTGTGGTGAACTAGTCCCTGTCCAGTCTCAGTGAGTTATAAATGCCTCTGACACCTGGGAATCACTCTGGGAAGTTTGGAGCTCACTTGGCCTCCTTGAGTTTCACCTGAAATCCTAAGTGTGTACTGCTTCTTAGTTGCAAACAGCTCAAGGACACAAAACATAGAGTCTGGGGCTCTTTATGCCCTGAAGTTCTCTCCTCTCTAATTGTCTCTGCAAATGCCAGCTGCTCAGCCTCTCTACTCTATAAAATACGTCTTCTCCTTTCAGCTTTGTGGGGCCATCATTCTGAGCTTGTGTTGCCTCAGAATGGTGTTCTGAAATGTTGACTCCCTGGAGAAATGCAGTTATTTGTGGCATCCCCTACATCTATTTCAGCATTTTAAAAATCACAGTCCTTTACCGATAGTGATACAAGGAGCAAGTGAACACTGCTATTTAATTTTCAACTTGTTCACGGTGGAAGTGAAGTCTACTACCTCTTAGTCATTGACAAAAACAAAATAATCTATAAATCTATACAAATCTTATTATAGAATGTATCACATTATTTAACAATATTGCTTTACCATCTGTCTCTTCTGTTAGTCTTGGACTTCTGGGGCCTTTGGGTGGTACCCTATGATTCCATCGTAGACTTTGGTATATCTTCATCAGGGAATTAATGTGAAAGATGTATATTACATGTACACATTGTTGAAGAAATGTCCCCAGTTCTGCACACATAGATTTGATGATCATCAGACATGTTTGATCAAAATCAAATACTTTCATCAAGAAGACTCTGTTAAAGAAAAGACAAGCCTTTCCCCACAGAGATATAAGTTCCTGCACACAAAACTCATTCTTTCCTGTGGGAATAGAGGAAGTCCTGAGCAAATTTGTAAAGAGCAGATCAAGTCCTGAGTGACTGTGTACTGTGGACATAGCACAGTCATGTCAAGACCTCAGATCCATGGGAAATTGGCAGGGTCTTTTCCCCTTCAGTTTCAGAAAGGCAAAGCCTTCTTCTGATTCCAAAATGAGTGTTCATAAAGATTGACCAGTGTGCACAATAGCCAGCAACTACAGCTTCTTTCTCCCAGATGTTTAGAGTCTGAGACTTCTTACCTGGAGAGAGCTCCTACAGAGACTTAATTCTTTCCTTCCTAGGGTGATGAGCTGATTCCTTCCCCACAGTAACACAACTTCACAGACTTAACAAATGCAACATAAACTAAAGTACACCCTTTAAAATAACATTCTATAGCATATTCTCTTGCTTATATCCACCCATTCCTCTGAGCAACCTGTGATCTCATCATACATGTCTACTGTTTTTATGTATTCCCCTGATAAAGATAATTTCAATGGCCTCCAGTGTATCACTATTGTATTAGTTTATCACTAATATTTCTTGCATTTGCCTTTTCTGGGTAAAAGGACAAAGACTCTTTGATTATCCAAGACCAGATGCCAAAATGACACCATAAAAATCCATAGCCCAAAGGCAACATGGGTTTATTTTTCCCCAGAAACAAATAAGAAAAGTATTTCTCTCATACTTTCAATTAGAAGCCCTTTGTCATGGTCTAACCAATAAGAAGTATAAGAAATAATCACTTTTCCCTTGTATCAGTTGCAAAGTTAGAAGAGTAATGAGCCATTTCTGAAAAGATCAAAGCACTAAATATTTGTATCCTCAATGTCTTTTGTGCATTACAAAAATCTCTTCCAAAAGGTCTTTCCAACAGAGACAGACACCAACACCCACAAACACATGCATCTGTCTTTCACAGTGACTTTACCAAAACCATAGCTTGAGTCTAGGCAATGACTATATTTTCTTTCTCATTAATCAATGCGTTGGGTTTATATTTCATTTTATTCAGTTATATATATTGTACTATACAATGCCAAAATCTAATTTACCTGTCAAACAGGTTATTCATAAAGATTTCTATAACAAGTAAATGGTATTGCACTGGTGAAATGTTTATAAAATTTTCAGTCTTCTCTTAACTTATTTTGGTACTCCAAAGCTCCATTACATACCCTCATCTAAAGGATATCCTTCTCTTCCCACACCCGTAGACAATAATCCCAAGATTTCCAAGTCAAACTTCAGACTTAATATAAAACAACTGTGATTACACGTCATCTACACACAATCTCTCTCTCTCTCTCTCTCTCTCTCTCTCTCTCTCTCTCTCTCTCTCTCTCTCTCTTTCTCCCAAATCAGCCACACAGATCCATGGAACCATTGTACCATACACCTGTTTGAAAGACACAGCTTCCCAATTCACACAACAAAGAAAGCCACAGCTGAATTACTTTTTTTTGTTGTTGTTGGCTGAATGTAAATCAAAAATAAATCACTGTCTGCTCACTTTCCATGCAGTTGCTTCCTCTCCTGTAGAAATACTCAGATTTCATCAATTATTCACTATGTAAGGATTTTGAAAAATAACTTGTTTTATAATTCTGCCTTGCAATGTCTCTCTTATATGTGCCAAAGGAAGGGCTGGAGCCAGGGAAGGTGGGACCGTCGTTTTGGAAAGATGATTTTAGGCCGGCTGCAGAGAGAGACTCTGCCCAGCTGGCAGTGTCTGAACAGACAGGTGGGGAAGTCCGCTGTCATCATCGGAGCCTGCTGGCTCTCATCCTGAAGACTGGGAAGAATTTAATACCAGAATATGTGAGCCCAGGAGGTGAGCTATTGACATAGACAGTTGGGTGGAAGCCAGGCAGAGGCTCTGCCAAAATCGGTAGGCTGAGAATGAACAGGGCTTGGTGGTCAAAGGGAAAGAGGAAGAACAGAACTCTGCCGATGACAAGCAGCTCTAATTTGATACCTAGGGAATACAGTGGGACAGGGGACACATCCTGCTGTCATGGAAAACACAAAAGGATTTTAACCAGCATACTTGAATTCAAGCACTGACTTTACCACCTTCAAATCAGGTTGTTTTTATTTCTTTAAATATCATTTTCTTTGACTATTCTTGACCATATATATAGGACGTTCATCATTTAAGTTTGTTGTCTAAGGAACTCCAATGACAAACCATGGATAAGTGCCTTGTAAGTGACATGGCGTCACAATCATTAGTTGCTGAACTTGTCATAGGTAAAGGTGCCCTTTAAGAGAAGGTTTTATAAGAAGTAGGCAACTCAAAAGTGACAGCTATATACAGATACTCAACTGGCAGTGAAGAGAACTACTAATTCAGAATCAATGAGGAGCTGAATATTATTAGCCAGTCCACTGTGTGGAGCACTCCATTAAGCAAGAGCAAATGAGTCTTCTTGGGTATAGGTATAGGTGGAGCATGTGCCAGAACAGATAACATTGAAGGCCATAGAATAAGTAGAGAGGTCTCAATAAATTTGAAATTAGATAGTGTGTGTCCCTGACCACAGTAGAATGCAATTAAACATCAGCAACCGAAGAAAATTTGGAGCTGTCACAACTATAAAGTAATGAAACCACTCACTTCTAAATAAGCAGTGGATCAACAGAGAAACCACGAGGGAAATTAGAAAATAATTTGTGAGGAATGTCAATGGAAACACGACATACCAGAGCTTAGAGGATGCCATCAGACAATGCAACACACAGAGAAAGTATGCTGCAGCAGGAGCCTCCAGTGAGAAAGAAGATCGTAAATAAAAAGTTTAAGAATGTAGAAAAAAGGCAGATGAAACACAGCAAGCATAAAAAAGGAAGTAAGTTCAAGGGGGGATTAATTAGAAAATTAGGAGATAACAGAAAAATCAAGAAAAGGTGGATTTTAAAAAAATTGATAAAGCTGACAATTAGCTAGACTTATGAAGAAGAAAGGACAAGAAGATACAAGCTATAAAAATCAGAAATGACAGAGGGGATACTGATCATGTTACTCACCGCAGAGGGATAAAACAGTCAACACTTCAGAGTTAGGGTTTATAGAATTGCTTTAACATGATTTCATGTAGCCTAAAAGTTTCGCCCTATTGCAGCTTACATTTTAACCAAAGTGATAGCATTTCTTTTTTTAAATTTTGAAGCAAAGTTATATTTACACATGAAAACCAAAAAGAAAACCTGATCAAATCATAATTAAAAAATATTTTTTTAATATTTTAAAAATATTATTTTAATAGATCCCTATTCATGGGGTTTTGCTTATGTTGATGTAATTTACAGCCAGTGTATAGGGTTTCTACAGTGTAAGTATATTTTCGTGAAATAGTGTTTTCTGCGGTACTTACATTTTGTAAAACTGTAACAAATACCTCATTAGTGTCTTTTGTTGAAGAGGAGGTAGAAGTGGAGGTACAGAATAAGGAAGAGCCTGGTTTCAAGGACAGTCAATTTTGGGTAGAGAGCTCATCATTGCCTGGAGACTCAATATTTACCCAAACGTCGTGGAGCTGTGCTGGCTCATGACACAAACCTAGTCTCTACAGCTTTCCTAGTACTAATCTCGGCAGATTTAGATCAAGTCATGTAAAAAGACTTTCAAATCTAACAGAAGGAATATATTTAACAGACTCAAAAATTCATAGGAACAAGTAATTAGAGTCTTCAAGCAGGACAGGACACTCTGGCACTTGTAGCTTGAACTTAAGACATGTCTGTGTAATACTTTTAGCAGGCAGGCTCTTAAACCTTATACCAATAAATGTGATTAGTTCTATGGCTTAACATTTCATTAAATTAAGCTTGATACCATAAACTGTACTGGGAAAGGTTTCTTGAACTTATCCAATCAAACATTACCCATTTTATTTAAGGAGACCACAAAGATATTAGGAATCATTAAGATATACTTCTAAATTACTCACAAACCAATGAAGTAATTATAATCAATAATAACATGTGTTGACCTCGATGAAAATGAGAGGACAACATCCTAAAACTTGTGCAACGTAGCTGACAGTGTTAAGTGGGCAATGAATGGCACCAAATGTTTTCTCTTTCTATAAAAACACCAATCAAGTCAAGGATCTTGGTTTTCACTTTGAGAAGCTAAAGAGAAAATAGGCAGGCTATCCTTTATTTAGCCCAAGGAATGATTGGATAAAAACAAAAAAAAAATTATTCATTTTAACTCAGGAAAATCATTGATTGAAAACCTTAAGGCATCTAAGATTAATGAAATTGATAAGTCATTGGTCTCATTAAATAAGAACAAGAAAACTGACCCAGACAGGAAGAGAGAGGAGACAGAAATTCAATTGTTGAGATGGTAGCAGGGACCCCCATACACCATCAGGTTAATGATACCCCGAGGATAAGGGTACGTGGAGTAGGGACTTGAAATCTTGTAGTGAAATTATATATATATATATATATACAGTGTCTTTGGAAAATATCTTGGCAGTACTGCATAAAAACAAAATATAGCTGGGTGATGGTGGCACACACCTTTAATCCCAACACTTAGGGGGCAGAGGCAGGGGGACCTCTGAGTTGAGGTCAGCCTGGTCTACAGAACTGTTGCAGGATAGCCAGGGCTACCCAGAGAAAACCTGTCCCAAAAAATCCAATCTGTATATATATTATGATTACTATGATCCAGCAATCCTATTATAAGACATTTGCCGGAAATAAATGATGGTATGTGACTGATCAAAGT
The DNA here is from genome assembly GCF_014885135.2 of Alexandromys fortis. Classification (NCBI taxonomy): domain Eukaryota; kingdom Metazoa; phylum Chordata; class Mammalia; order Rodentia; family Cricetidae; genus Alexandromys; species Alexandromys fortis. The sequence goes on along the minus strand of NW_026067896.1, from coordinate 16,308,336 downwards.
CAGATGCAGCTTTTCAGGGACACTTTACTGTAAAGGGCAAATAATCATGAACTCTCCCAATGGGCATGGAATGGGGTAAGAATAAGCAGATCACTGTGGGATGCTACAGACCACTATCATGAAACAAGAAGATACTAGATGCTGGAATCTGAAGTGCATTGGGCTGAGTTAAATAAACCCACTGTCATAACCTGTATGATTCTGCTTATTGGAGACAGAGAAGGCCACTCTAGTGACAAAAATATCAGTTGTTATGGGATGTCCTGGAGTGTAGGAGAGGTAATAGGATGACTTCCAAGGTACACAGGGGGATTATAGGAGGTGATGCAATTATTCCATGTTGTGCTGTGATAATTGCATTACTGCTCAATTATACATGTGCTGTTGGTCATTTTAGTATATGCATACATGGTATATTCACCATAACTCAATAATGTAGGCATCTAAAATCACCAGAGAAGGTCTATTTCTTTAAAATGATTATGTATTTATAAGCAAAGGAAATAAAAATATATTTTAAAATGTGATCAAAAATTGATAAAACATATAAATAATGTCAAAATTACCTCCTAAAAATTTTATTGCTAAAAATTTAATTAAAACACAAGGAATATTAATTATCACACTGAAAAGCCTTTCCAATAAAATTGGAATGAACCAAGTCTGTGCAATTTTAAATGAATTGTTGTCCCAGTAATGCCGGGGACCAGCCTCAGCAGAGAAGTGGGTCTCAAATCTGGGATGTCTGGAGGGCAAAATGAGTGCACGAATCCAGGATTTGGATGCAAGTTGACAGACTATCCTCCTCCTACTATTCGTACTTCTCCTCCTCCTTCTTTTCTTCTTCTTTCTCCTCCTCCCCTTCTTCCTCCTCCTTCTTCATCTACGCTGAGCTTCAAACCTCAGTCTTTTATTGTGCATTTTGCACAAGGAAAAGGATTCTTTTTTCTTGCCACAGGTTAATCATTACAGGGCTAAGCAGTTCACAAGAAGTATAAAGATTCTTTGAAATCAGAACATCATCCTTTATAATGACATCTTCCCGGTTCCAAAGCCCCATGCCAGCCACCATATTCTTAATTCTTAGCTGAGTTAATCATAAAATAACTTCTGAGACTTTCACCTCAGAGGCTAACTACTTGCTGTTTACGGAAGCATAGTTCAGTGGGTTTTACTCTTTTGTTGTACCTTTCCAATTGTTGTTCCTCAGAATTTCACTTTTGATTTATAAGACCATGGGCAGTCAGCTCTAAAGCCCTAGGTTCTTCAGAAACTTTATTCATTATAGCCAAGTTCCTTTCTGTTTCAGTATAAGTCTTTTGCCAAGTTTTATAATCAGGCAAAGAACAATTTCTGCATTTTCCCCAAATTTCCCCAATTGTTTCATCAGTCAGGTTTTTTTTTTTCCCTATAACCTGCTTTACAGCTTTAATGCCTGCCCACTCTATCAGATCAGGAAAACTTATGTTATCATACATGCCTGCCCACTCTATCAGATCAGGAAAACTTCTGTTATTGTAGAGCACATCCATATTATCAGAAGCCACTGGTGTGGAAGGAGATAAAGAACATGAAGAACAAGTGCACTAATAGAATTGCTATAACCAGAATCATCTGTAACATTGCCAAATGTGTACTCACACACCATAGAAGCGGTCTTTGAGGCACATAGGTGTTTTCTCCTTGGCCCTCAAGTAACACGCTCATTTAGCGGCCACTGGGTTGCATGGAGGGAATTGCTTCCTGTATCTCAGGAACCACATGTGGAGGGCAACTATGTTTTGCTGTCTCCAGCACAGAAAGATTTTAACATCATATTTTTTCTCCTTCTGTGAAAACTGCTATTGGCATTTTATAAGAAACTGCACTGTAACTGGGCACTGTGATGCATAACTTTAATGCCAACACTCAGGAGGCAGAAGCTTGTATGTCTCTGAGTTCAAGTTCGGCCTGATCTCCACAGTGTCGTGAGGGATGTAAGCATGACCCTGTGCAAAACAAAAATTGCACTGAATATGTGACACAATTTGGGTAACACAGCATTTTAATAGCATTGCCTTCCCATCTACAAATACAAGCTCTCTTTCTCCTTAACTGTGACATTTTAGTTTCTTTCATCGATGATTTTACACTTTGTACTGTGCACACTTTTACATTTTTCATTAATTTCTATATATTGTGCCCAGTATTTTTTTTTGCAAATATTCTGCAAGTATTTTGCAAATAGGATTATTCCCCCCCTTTTTTTTTTTCGAGGCAGAGTTTCTCTGTGTCACCCCGCTGTCCTGGAACATGCTATATGGACCAGAATGGCCTCGTACTCAGATTTGCTTGTATCTGTCTCCCAAGTGCTGAGATTAAAGTCTGGTGCCACCACCTCCCAGCTAGGAGGATTGTTACAGGTAAGAACACATCATCAGCAAGCAGAGCTAAGGTTTCTTCTTTTGCTAGTTTTGGTGTTTTTTTTTCTTGCTTGTTTCATTTTTCTTGCCTACTTGCTCAGTCTAGGACTTCACAGTATATGATAAATGGAGATAACAAGAGTGGCCTCCTTGTCTTACACAGGATCCAAGAGGAAACGTTGTGAGTTGTCTCCACTGAACATGATCTCAGCTGTGGTCTTTATCACACGGAGACAACCATCTTCTACACATACTGGGTTAGAAGATTTCCTTGAGAGTAGGTGTTGAATTGTCCCAATTTCATTTTCATTGGTTGAGATAGCTGTATGACCTCTATTACCTGTTGCTAATGTGGTGTCTTGTAGGACTGGCTTGTTTATGTCAAATTAACCTCGTATTCCAGGGATGAATCTACATGATCATGGGTCTGTTTTAATGGAACCATGGACTTGTTTGATGGTCTTTTATTATAGAACATTGCATTTATGCTCACAGGGTGCTGCTTTGTGGTTTCTTTTTCTTGTTCTGTCTTTATCTGGCTTTGGATTTGAGCAAGGCTCTCTTCATAAAATTAGTTGGGGATTGCTTTTTCTATCTTGTGAAAGAGCTTAAAATAATTTGAAGACTGAGATAATTTAGTTTGATCACCCAAAACCTGCTTTAAAAAAATAAAGGAAAGTCAACATGGTGCTGTAACCTTGTAATTCCTACACTGCTGAAAGAAAGAAATGGGGGTCCCTCGTGTTCACTGGCCTGTCAGTCCAGCCTACTTGGTGAGAGAAAGGTTCATGATATATTCTATCTCAAAAAATTAAAGTGTATTACACTTGAAGAAAGGCAGATGAAGTTATTCTTTGGCCTGCATATACATGATCACATTTGTGCAAATATACCTGTGCATATACGTGTAACAGCACACATACATACACACACATGCACAAAAGCAATTATAAATTTAGAAAATGAATTGATATACATTATTTTTGGGAAGTTTAATGGATTTATCCATGAAGTCCTCTAGTCCTGAGATATTATTTAATAGTAATTTTTTGATAATTTATTTGGTGTCCTTATTGGTATTGTTAAATTTCACAAAAGATCTAAAGTATCTAAGCGCACATTTCTTAACTTAAAACAACTATAAAAGCTATATTAAAACTGCATGAAAAGCATAAAAACCAGAATAGAAGTCCTAGAAACAAATCCATGCATCTTAGGAGACCCAGAACACGTCACAGTAAAGAACAGTCTCAGCAATTAATGGTGCTAAGAAAACTGAAAATACACCTCCAGAGAAATGGAACAGGGTACAAATCCACTTTACAAACAAAACCAACAAAAATGAATTAAAAAGCTAACCCAAGCTGCAAGCTAGTTTGATGAGCAAATATGCTTGTTACCAAATCAGATGACTTGATTGGCATCCCTGGGTGTACATGGATAGAAAAAAGGGAACTGATTCCTGAATGTTATTCTGTAACTTCCACATGTACTCTGTGGCATGCACATATCAATACACAACACAGATAATTAATAAATGCAAACACAAACAAACATAGAGAGCCTAAATGATGAACAGAAGCCATAAAGCTACTGAAGAAAAGTGTAGTGATAACTTTCTGGCTTTATCCTGGGCTCCAGTGTCTGGATTTGACATAAAAGTCACAAACAACTAAACCATATAAACAAGCCATCATGACTGCACCTGACTAAAGAGCTTCTACACAGCAAAGGCAACATCAGTAGAGTGGAAAGGCAACCTGTGAGATGGTAGAAAATGTTTACAAACCCTGAATTTGGTAAAGAGTTAAAACCTAAAATATGTATGAAACCAAAAAATAATACTTTCATAAGAACAGGGAGAAATTAGTCAATCAAAAAGTACTTAAAAATATAAGTAAACATTCCTCAAAAGGAAGAATACAAGTATCTACCAACTACATGAAAAGTTTCTCAACATCACCAAACATCAGGGAATGACAAATAAAAAACAATATTTCAGATGACATTGATTAGGCTGCCACTAAAAAGACAAACATAAATGAGGTCTGGCAAAATTGTGGAGAAAAAGGACCCCTTACACACTATGCCCATCATCCCATTGATAACGAGAATGCAATCCACACATGTAGACATACACATGGTGGGACGTTACTCTGCTCCATAGAGAATAAAGTCCTGTCATTTGCAACTACATGGACAAACATGCTACATGGACAAACTACATGGACAATTATGGTAATTTTAAGGAGGGGTAAACCAATCTGATACAGAAAGACAAATTATACACACAAATCTCTTTTAGATGTTTAATATAAAAAAATCTAATCAGAAGCAGATAGCAAAAGAGTAGTTCCAAGGCCAATGTCTAGGGAAAATGAGAAGATGGTCAAAGGTATAAGCTTCCAGGAATAAGATAAATTAGTCTGGAGCCTCAAAGTATACCATGGTGACCATAGTTCATAATGATGTTTTATCCACTATAATACTTGAAATTTATGAAGAGGATAGATCTTAACAGTGAGAGCTTCACACAGAAGGGCAGAAAATGGAAAAACAGAGGAGAACTAGAGGGAGGGAGGAAGAATGACTGCCTGAGGTGATGGAGACATACTTCCAGTCTATTATGGTAATGATTTTACAGTGACTATGCATATTATTATATTAATTGCTCATCTTAAATATATACAACTTTCTTCTACTATACTCCAGTGAAGCTGAAGAAATAAAACTAGTAATTTTTTTTAAATATTGATTTTACAGGAGCTTTGTAACATCAAAATAGTCATCACATTGTTTTAAAGCTGTTACTTTGCACACAGGATGGCTTGAATAAACAAAGGAAAGTGTGACTCCTACTTTATCTTGATAGCAATATTGATTACTATATATATATGTCTGAGTGCCCATGCCATTATTTTTAATAACCCCTGATACTCGTCAATCAGTACCTACACCAAGATAATGGTAAAGGACTGTTGAGAAATATTAGTTGAAGATGTGTTACATTTGCTTACGCAGTGGAACATTTGTTTAATGATGCAAACATGTTGTATTCTTTTATGTTACATGTGTTTAACTCTGTAAAGCTGTGATGCTTTGCTTGCCTAAAACACCTGGTTGACCTTAAATGGCCAATAGCTAGTCAGGGGAGAGAAATAAGCAGGGTTGGAAGGCAGAGAGAATAAAAAAGAGAAGAAGAGAAGCAAGAAAGGGCAAAGGAGTTGAGGAAGCCAGGAATCAACCAACTAGCCATACAACCAACCACAGAGTAAAGGAAAGAAAGACATATAGAATAAAGGTAAAATGCCCAGAGGCAAGATGTAAAAGAAGAGTAACAGATTAATTCAAGTTAGAAAATCAGGCTAGAAACTAGCCAAGTGTTGTATGAGGGAGAGGCGGGCTGCTTAACCCCTGAAATAACCACACAGAATTTGTATTAATTAAACACTGCCTGGCCCATTATCTTTAGCCCCTTATTGGCTAACTCTTACATATTAGTTTAACCCATCTCCATTAATGTGTATCTTCACTTGACTGTGGCTTACCTGTATGAGTCTAACCAGCTTCTGTCTTGTAGAGGAGAGCCATGTCATCTGCCACACTGCCTTCTTCCTCCCAGAATTCTGTTCTGTCTATCATTCCCATCTAAGGGCTGCCCTATCTAAAGGCCAAGGCAGTTTTCTTCATTCAACCAATGAAAGCAACACATAGAAAGAAGATGTTCCTACACCAGTCAAGCTAAGTATAGACATTTATAAGTGAGAATAAGACTTTGTATATTTATTTGGAATAATATCTGAGTAAAAGAAACCAACTACAAAGGTCAGTGCATTAATTGAATAAAGATGAAGAAAAAAAGAGGCTTCAGTTTTACAATGAACACATGTCAGTATACAAAATACATTGACTCAATAGTCAACAACCATTTTTTGAATGAAATTGAGTCTTGTCAAGGAAATAAAACATAAGTTTACAAACACCAGAATTTGAGACAGAGCCTCAAAGCTTATTTACTGCAAGCAATATTCAAGCTGGTCTTTGAAGACCTCATCACCTAGGACACTAAAGATAGTAAAGATGCAAAATAAATGTAAGCAAACTAACATCAGGAATATTAATAAGGAAACATTGGGCATCTACTGCACTATATGCTAATTGGATCTACCCAATAAATGCAGATCAATCCTGAAGCACAATTAATAAAAACTCATAGACAGAAATTGGGGTTCAATCAGAAGGTCAGAAAAGCAAAACAGCCAACCACTGGCTCTTACCTCTTCCTCAGCCCGAAATGATGATCCAGCTTCCAGGAATCTCAGAACGAGACTGAGACTGAGAGCTGTCTCCTCCTGTTTTATAATCCTCTCTAGTTCTGGGATTAAGGGTGTGTACCACTACCATCTGGTTTCTATGGCAAGATAGTGTGGTTATTGGGATTAAAGGTGTGTGTCATTGCTACCTAGTCTGTAAGGCTGGCCAGTGTGGCTGTTTTGCTTTCCTGATCTTCAGACAAGCTCTCTTTATTAAAATACAAATTAAATGTCAATACATATTCCACCAAAGAGCATCAGAACACGCTTTCTTCTCAAGTGTACTTGAACCATTCTCTCAGGAGAAATGAGGGACCAAGCTCATCTTAAACATTGTTTCTCAAGATTAAGGGAAGGATGTCAACTCTGCCTTTAGTAGACACCCACCCAAGCTGATGGGGTTTCTGGTCCTCCCTGTTGTGTAAGTTAGGAAGCACTCAAGATCTTTCTCATTTCCCTGTCTCATTTTTCCTAGGATTCTGTGTCTTATAGTCATGATAATTTTTTTCCTATGGGGAAAAGAAGTAGAGAAATTAGTGTTAAAAACAAAATTGAAGGACTATGACTAGATTCACTGAAATCCCTGTGGATCACAAGACCCGAAGGCACAAAGGGGAAGGCACAAATAGAACTTCTTCACACTTGGAAATGTCCTGTCATAGCTGTGTACATTCATGCTCCTCAAAAAAGGACGCATTTTATCCTTGACATCCACCAAGAAACTCCTACTCATTCACATCAAGAAAAGTATTTCTTTAAAATTAATTAGTAATTAATTCATTAAAATCAAAGAGAACAGTAACTTTGGATTTAATCTTTCTAGAGAATTGTGTCCATATATATGTGTGTTTGTGTGTGTGTGTATTTTCATAGAAACCATTTCTAGTCATTTTCTGTCATGCCTATTTCTAATGAAAAGATAGTGATTTTCATGCCTTTGAAGACCACAAATTGTCTAATTTCCAGAGAATGTGACAAAGACCACATCTGCCTCAGGGTCATGAGAACTTCAGGCCACAAAGATAAAGGAAATTAAATTAATTTTAGGCTATCCTAAAACAATGATCAAGACTAGTAAAATGAGCAAAGGGAGGGTTTTTAAATATATCTGGACATTCGTCTTATCAGCTGGAAAATAATTGTCAAATGCATCAGAGTGAGAGAATGTGCGCTGGAAGGGGTTCTAACAGGCTTTAGCTTAAGCACGAGGATTCCTTCATTCTTGGTGATGATCAAAAGTTCCATCACTTCCACCTATGCTGACTCATGTTTCCTACAAGGAGCATACTCCAAGTTCCACCCACCCTGCTCCAGCCAATAAGAAGACTTTTGGAGTTTTCCGATACAAAGATCAATATAGATTAGGGTCCATCTTTCAAACGCTCCAGCATAAGCCACAGGAGACAAACAAGGAGAGGCTGAACTGTAATTCCAAGTGGCCAGTGTCTTTATAATACCAGGTGACATCAGGATACAGATAGTTTTCACAGAAGAGAAGGCTGAAAAGTGACAACAGGTAGAGGAATTCTGAGAGGAGCTTTGCATATTGAGGGTTAACGAAACCAAAGGAAGGCAGTGATCATTAACCACTTTCTGCAGTTCAAGAATTAAACTCACACTTGTGTTATAGAGTAACCACCTCAAACACTCCTCGGGGCTATTGGTGGAAACACCTTAAACACATTGGATGCATTTAAAACTCTGAGGCCCAGTCGGGCAATGGTGGCGCACGCCTTTAATCCCAGTACTTGGGAGGCAGAGGCAGGTGGATCTCTGTGAGTTCGAGACCAGCCTGGTCTACAGAGCTAGTTCCAGGACAGGCTCCAAAGCCACAGAGAAACCCTGTCTCGAAAAAAAAAAAAAAAAAAAAAAAAAAAAAAAAAAAAACTCTGAGGCCCGTTACATTTCCACTTCTGCTTAAATAAACAAGATGATTTATAATCGGTTTCATTTTTACGAAATAATTATTACCTGTTCTTCACAGGGTTTGTTAATTGAATTATTGAGTAGTGCCATATACAAAAGTCAAAAATTGGATTTGCTCTGCACAACATGCTGGCTTTCCACTTCTGGAGTTAGATAGAATCACTTAGTTGTTTCCTCCTGTAGCAAAGAGACACCAGTCAACCTGCAACCTATAAAGCACAGTGTTTCCAGCCAGTAGATCCATAAGACAAATTGATGTATTTGTCCATATTTCCAAAAAAGATAGAAAAGCAGAAAGAAAAGTCATTGTGATAAATCACTGGATGTATAATATGTGGGATGAAAAAAAACCACTTTCAGAGTTACTGTTTTGTTTTTATTACTATATAAAAATACAGTATAAAATGATAATGTCACCAAATCCACATGACATAGTTCTGGTTGAGTTCATGGAACATTATTTGCCTTTGACCTACTGGAGTATTCATATCTTTATGTCACAAATATCTATACCTTATGCATAAATTAAGATTATATGTGCATAAGGCTCCAAGTTAACAACTACCCATCAGATGATTTTCAGGTTGGAGGGAGATTGGTCTCCATTTTTTTAATATTAAAAATGTTAAATCACTCATTTTTCTTTTAGTTCATCTTAAATTCTCTTAATAAAGAAATCCCCCAAAATCTCTGAAGTGTTCTGCAATGCCAGGTGCTGCTTCCAGCTGCAGGAAATTTATCCTTTATGCCCTAAACAACCTAAGGTGTTTACATCTGTAGAAACACTACCTACATGTGGAGTCCAGCATCCAATACAGTCCACCACCAGACTCCATCAAAGCATTGTTAAATCCTTTATGATGCGCTTTTAGCGTGGGTCACAGTATTTCCAGGCTGTATTATTCACACCAATCTGGCTTAGCTCATCTTCCATATAGACTCCAGATTACATTCACCTCATTATCATTATACTGCCAGATGAATGCATGGCACATCTGCTAATCAAGTGGTTTATTATGTGTTCGAATGAGGTTCAGGATGAATAGAAAAATAACTACGGAAGAGACAAATGCACTGTTTATAGCAGCTGTGAAATTCAAGCCCAGCTATGCTATCTCTCAAAAGTCCTTTGGTATCTCCCTTCCACTGATTGGAGAACTATTAATTAATGAGTTGATTCCACTTATCATGAAGAATAAATATAAAGCAGACATAAAGCAAACCTAAACATATTCACAGAAACCTGGAATAGGACAAAGGCCTAATGAAGGCCTGCATTGTTCATTCAGTTTCCATCTCATCCTTCCAAAAGAAAATTTGAAGGTCTGTAAATATTTTATCAACACTATAATATCAGATATTTCTAATGCAAAACAAGACTGTGCAAATAAATCCGCCGGTTATTCATTCATCAGCAGCTTACATTTTTTTCCCACAGGCAGTTTACACTCAATCTTTTCTATTACTTCATAAGCCTTTATTATCCATTGTAGAGCCAACTCCAGTCTCACAGCTGCCCAGAGGAGCCTACAACTGTACCTGTAGTGTGCTATGCCTATTCCTCACATTGTCTACAGCCGAGCCATAGAGGTTAATGTCACTAGTTCATTCCTACATTGTGATGTCTTCTACCCCCATTAAAGTGAAGATCTTCAAAATACTGAAGTCCATTGTCCAATGAGGAGCCAAGGAAAAGGTGAGTCAATATCTAGGCTAACACTGGCAGATGAGACCCTTATATGTACAGAGAAAATAACAACTATAATAGGCAATATGTTAAGAACACAAATCAATACAACTTGTGTACATGTTAAATCCCATCACTTAATAAAATAGATTCCTAACTCTTCATGTAGCTTTTCTGGTTTTGTACATATATTCAAGTTGTATAAATCCTTGTCTATATAAAATTTTCTATAGATAATTGTTAATATGAATACATTTAGAAATTATATTATCATTTTGCCAGCTAAAATATCCCATTATAGTTCAGAACTTTTCATTCAGTGTGCTACAAGCAGGTTTGGAGCATGCCTGAAGATATTTGTCTGCTCAAGCTTCTAAGTGACCAGGGGGACACAAGTACTTCTGAAAAGTCATATTTGCTTCTACTACTTTTAGATATCTATTTTGAATTTTTCATTAATGGAAACAAATTATTATAAAACTAGTAGGCACCTATACCCAGCAGTAGGATGTGATACTAAAGTCCTAGAAATATTTACAGTGAGTTCTTAAGGCCACAAGAAAAACATATGAAGACTGCCACTCCACTCACGCACTAAAAATTGAACTATATGGAGATACAGGAAAACCGTATACATTCTCCTCATTGACTCTTTAAGCTGCTCATCTAATTCATTTTTACTTACCTGAGCTAACAATTAGAGCTGAAGAGACATATTTAACTGAATTAATTAGTATTTATCCATTATATCACAAGTATTGTCAAGCAAAGTCAATGGAGATTCGGTTCCTTCATGCCCAGCTATCTTCTGGTTGCCTTGAGCCTTTATTTGGTATCCATCAATACCAAAGGCCTTATTCCAACTTTCAATTGCTGTTCATGTCTCTGTTTTAAGAACATGTGTGTGAGAGAGAGAATAAGCATGCATGCACGCACACGAGCGCACGCGCACACACACACACACACGCAGAGAGAGAGAGAGAGAGAGAGAGAGAGAGAGAGAGAGAGAGAGAGAGAGAAGTAACATTTCCTAATGAAGTTAGCTGGGGTTGGGTTTTAAAAACTGATTTAGAAACTAAGGCAGCATTCCTCCAGAAACAGAATCACCTGGTTTATAATAAGCTAAGTGAGACTTTCCAACAAAACCACAAAGTCTTCATACCCTCTTTAACTGAAATTTCATATTCTGTTGAGCGTAACATCGCCCTCCAGAAAGGCCCAGGTAGCCTATACCACCAAGGTGCCATTGGGGGATTCACTGCAGAGACTGCTTGTTGATTTGAATGAAACTTGACCTTGATAAAGCAGAACAATTTGCAAGTTTGTACTCACTGGGCCATGAGCTGAAGCTGCCAGAGACACATGAGCAATTTCAAGTTACTACTGAAATGTCTTTAGAGAATAATGGCCATGTTTACGACTGCCTGGTGACCAGTCCAAGTCCCAGAAAGAGGCTCCTAGAGCAGCTCAGCAATGGCCACTGTGTAGCGTGGTTCTTTACTGATGATTTTTATTGTCCCAAATATTCTAACTCTGGAGAGGTTGACAAGAAGAATTAGACAGAGAATGAGCTGAATAAAATATATCTTGATGTAGGAATTACATAAAAACTTATAAATAAGCTATGAGGCTACAATGGTTTAGAAGAACTAAAAAAAAAAGTTTTGTTTATCTTTGGGTTAAACTACATAGAAACTGCTTCTGAAAGATTGCAATGATGTGTATCCTTATGTGGCCAAAAATAAAGCTTTTTCTTCAAAAGTTTATTCGTTTTCAAAATGGATCTGACATGATGAAAATATGTAAAATCCTGTCTTAAATCAACTGCCATTTTATCACCTAGATTTTATTAGTTCTTTATTACCTAAATCAACACTACATGGTGAAAGAGCCCAACCTTCTCCATAATTGCACTGCTGAGATCAGTTAATTTAACAAAGGCCGGTTTAAATTCTAGCACATAGCCCTGCACCAGAAGGAGATAAACAAATAGTTTCTACCCTGTGTAATGAGACCGTTAATAAGAGCAGGACAGAGTGGTCTTTAATCCACATTTTGCTGCCATGACAGCTAAGCTGGTTTGTCAGTACAGTTAAGCTATGGTAAGACCAGAAAAGAAAACATGAAAAGATCAGCAAGTCAGAGATCCTACCCGGGGACACTGAAACATCCTGGCCAGGTTAGAGCACAAAGTCTAAGTGGGCAATGGTCTGAGAAAAGAGAGAAGGAAGAAGCACATGACAAACTCCAAAGTGACCAAAGAGCTTGGACATTATTTTGAAGCCATGAGAGAGAGAGAGAGTTGCCAGAAAATATAGCAGGCCCTGCTAAATTTGAATTTCAAATGATCAGTGAATGTGTTTTAGTATAAATAGATTTTAAACATTCCCTGGGACATATTTAGACTCAAAAATCAAAACGGTTATTGATCTGAAATCTAAATTTATGTGAGTACTCTTGAATGGTATTGGCTGAATCTGGTCATCATTGACTCAAAAGAGAAAGCAATCTAGCCAGGAGATCAACAAGGAGTAACCTGAACTGCAGGAAGCTACTGCTGTTGCGATTCAGGTCTCAAATGCACCCTTATCGCTACTTACAATATCAATTTTGGCAGCCTTCTTCATAATAGACAAAGAGTTAGGTAAGAAACAAATGCCATGATTTGAATTAAAATTAAAGGCATCCTTCTATTTTTGCCTTCTGTTTTGATTCTTTAGAGGATTCTTGACCCCTAAGGTTTCAGCATCAGTGGTTAGCAAGTATAAAAACAGTATTTTCTTCTTGCAAGTTTGAAGTATCAAATGAATTATTGCCTGTAACATATAGAGAACTGGGCCTGGCATGGAGGAAGTGCCTTGAAAACATCCAAAGCATCAACTCATGCTACAAAAATTGTTGGCTTTTTTCTTCTATAGAGTCATTTTAACTTAAAAAAATTATTCAAAAAGCAGCAATCTATATCATTATTATAAGCAGAAAGTCAGTTTCAACTGTCATCTTTACAGATAGCTTTAAATATACGTGAAATGTAAACCAATGACCATGCTTTTTCCTTGACCAAATATCCTTGAGCCACACACTTAAAACCCCACCGTCATGTTTTACAGGCAAGGAGAGAGTAAGACTCAGGAGGGAATTAACTTGTCCCAGGTTAGAGAGCAATATAGACACACCTGGGAACTTCATCTTGATTCACTAGTCCCCAAAGCAGGACTTTTTCAAATAAAACCCTGGCTATTGTATCACTTGGCTGTAGCATACAAAGTCAGAAGCCATGGATTTCCAGTTCTTCTCAGAATCATGTGGTCCAGTTTTACTGCTAAGTTTCTCGTCCCCAAGCCTTTTGCTGCTGCTTTGTGTTTCTCCAGTCATCACTCCAAGTTTGTTTTTCTCAGTTAGGAAGAGAGAGTACACAGGAAAAGAGCAGATAAGTTGAGACTCCATGCCAAAAGTGGGGGAACCCTCCCACAAGAAGACAAACCAGAAGCAGGAGCAGACTTTCCCAGTTGAAGTTCCATGCCAAAAGTGGGGGACCCCCCAGAAGACAGACCAGAAGATACTTTCAAGTTTGGGCCAGTGGGTGCACACAACCATGTCCACACATCTGTGCATGCGGAAGGACCTCAGGGTCCAATGCCACTGTTCGCATTGGATTTGTTCTTCATTCACTAATAATAGGTGCTCCCTCTTCTGTCCCTCTCCCCTCCCCATCTTTCTCTCCCTCAGCCCCCTCTCTCCCTTTGAACCTCTTGGCAGAAGCAAATCAAGGGGTGAGTTACAACACCAAGCAATACAGAGCTACACAAATGTTACCAATGGAGCTCGAATTATTAACTCGTACCAAAGGAAATCACCCTGGTGACGTACTTCAGAAAACACTGTTCCAGAGAATTCTGTCCTGAATTCTAGAGGGGCAAGAAGTGAAGAGATGAAGCCTCTGCTGTCTAGCATTGAAAATGCACCCCCCCACCACGTGGCTGTGCTGATGACCGAGGATGAACCTTTTTTTTTGTTCTGTGGCAGGTCTTTTTACATGAAGAGATGATTTATGTGCTTGCTGAAAGTACAAATCCCCGAGAAAGGATGTACACAGATCCACAGTTATTTGGCTTCCCTGTTTATTTGTCAAACTTTACATATCAAGGAGGCTCTCATAGTGATTTTGATAAAGAAAGGAGATTCATACCTGGCTGACTGTAATGAGCACTTAAAATACAAAATCCTCTTGTACTTATTAGCCTTAGAACATTATTTATGTAATCTGTTACAATGGCAGATACCAGAAAGAACATTTTTCTCTTTCCATTGGTACAGTTTATCAATCACCCTTGCTCCTGACAAGCCCTGAGGATGAGAACATTTATCAGAGTGGATTAGAAGACTCTAAAAATAAAAGCTGAAGCCGGTGTTTATACAGCGAATACAGGCTGATTGCAGAGACCCGAGAAAAGACTGTTTAGTCTCTGAGTGACTTCAGGCAACAGAGAAGCCAAACTCGCAGAGATGCTTTGGAAGTGCTAGCACCCCTACAGGTTTTCAAAATGTGTTTGTGTGGAGAAGGTGGAGTTATGCAATGCAATGATTAATACCTAACTTCCGACACAACCCGAAACGTATTGATAATTTGGTGTTTTTGGAATTCGCAAACGTCACAGCATTCAGGCTGCACAGTGGAGTCAAGCAAGTAATAAAAGCCTTCTATGAGGAATGATAATACTCAGCACTACACATTATTGTGTGATTCATCTTGAAAATGGGAAGTGAACAGCAGCTTTTAGTTAGAGCAGCAATCTACAGGTCCTCCTCTCCAGTCACATTCGCCTGGCAGGTCCCTTAATGTCTTCAAGACTTCTATTCCACTTTCTAGATATGACTTCCAGGTGTGGCCTCCTGGGGCCTGTACGGAAAGGTTATCAAATGCCAGGAGGAAATTGCTGTTACACAAGAAACCACAAAGAACAAAGAGATTTCTAAATGTCTCTCCCCAAATAACAAAACTCTTGTAAACATTTTATTAGTGTAAGTTAACTACAAAGCAATGAGTCTTAATGCAATATTTAAATGCATGCCTATAAAATATTTTCATCACATTTAACTCTTCCTCATTCTAGTTTTTTGTCTTCTAAAGTGTTTTGTTGACAGTGGTGGCATTGAGAGATGATGGATGCAAACAGCTCAGTCAATTTCATTGTTCAGCAAGGGTTAAGAATGAGTGTTGAACCAGTAATTCCCGTATTTGCTGCACATTGAAAAGTTTAGTCAATTCAAATGTGGACCATGAAGATTTCTCAGTCCTTGTCCTACAAGGGAAGACTGCACTTCAGCTCCCCAAACATCATTTAATGGTTGGGTAGTGTGGCAGGTGTGGTGACTACCTGAAGCTCCAGCACCTGGGAGGCAAAGACAAGAGCACCCTGGAGCAAGCCATCTGGCTAATCTGGCATCTGTAAGCTCCATGTTTGTTGAGAGAGATCCACTCAGTAAATAAAGTAGAGAACAATCAGGGAAGACATTGACAGCTTACTTTAGACCATGTACATGAGCACACATATCCCCACAGACACACATGTGAGCTCAAGCACATGCAGTCACATGTGTGAATGCACACACACACACACACACACACACACACACACACTCATTGCTTTGGTCACATTAGTATGAATTAAATTATAACTTCTGATGATGAACCAAAACATTACCATTTTTTTTAAGAGATTTGTATGTGATTGCTACGTGGAGACACTCCATTAGCAAACCATTCTAGATCACCATATCTCAGACTTCAATGTGCTTGCTGGTGGTTGGGGTCTCTTTTAAAATGCAGTTTCCTGTTCCATAGACTGTACCTTATGCTCTGTATGTGTTAACCAGCTGCAGAGTATTTAGCCTCCTGATGCTCTGTAGACTGCCTTGGGGTATCAAAGAGAGTCCTAGAAGATCAAGAATGAACTCCACAAAGGCAGAAAAGCCCGCCATGTGCATCAGGATTTACATGTGCACTGCTTTGGACTATTTCAACCACATCTTTTAAATAACACTTTCCCTCACAAATGTGTACAGGTCTTTCATTTTTTTCAAATATCTCTTCTTAGAAAATATTAAGAATTAAAAGTGAGTAGTGTGAGAGTAATTTGGAATTATCACTTGGTGCCCAGTTCAAACTTCTGCCAGGATCTATCTACAGAACTAGAGAGGATTATAAAACACAATAAAAAGACCAAACCTGAGAATACTAGGAATAGAAGAAGGGGAAGAATCACAGCTCAAAGGCCTAGAAAATATATTTAATAAAATTATGGAAGAAAACTTTCCCAACATAAAGAAAGATATTCCTTTGAATATCCAAGAAGCATACAGAACACCAAACAGACTGGATCAAAGAAAAACATCCTCTCGCCATATAATAATGAAAACACAAAATATACAGGTTAAAGAAAGAATATTAAGAGCTGCAAAGGAAAAAGGCCAAGTAACTTATAAAGGTAAACCAATCAGACTTACACCTGACTTCTCTATGGAAACCATGAAAGCCAGAAGGTCCTGGATAGAGGTTCTTCAAAAACTAAGAGACCATGGATGAAAACCCAAACTTCTATACCCAGCCAAGCTAGTATTCACTATCAATGGAGAAAACAAGACATTCCAGGATAAGAACAAATTTAAACAATACGTAGCCACAAATCCAGCGCTACAGAAAGTAATAGAAGGAAAATCGCAACCCAAGGAATCCAACATTGCCAACACTGACTACAATAACTCAGGAATCTAGCGAACCTTCACCAGTACAACTCAAAGAAGGGACACACACAAACTCTACTACCGAAAACAGTAAGAATAACCGGAGTAAACAACCACTGGTCACTAATATCACTTAATATTAATGGTCTCAATTCACCTATAAAAAGGCACAGGCTAAGGGATTGGATACGAAAACAGGATCCAACATT
Organism: Alexandromys fortis; assembly: GCF_014885135.2. Classification (NCBI taxonomy): domain Eukaryota; kingdom Metazoa; phylum Chordata; class Mammalia; order Rodentia; family Cricetidae; genus Alexandromys; species Alexandromys fortis. The sequence goes on along the minus strand of NW_026067896.1, from coordinate 16,291,055 downwards.
CTGCTGTTTGCAAGAAACACATCTCAACCACAAAGACAGGCATCTACTCAGAGTAAAAGGTTGGGAAAAGGTCTTTCAAGCAAATGGTCCTAACAAAAAAGCAGGTGTGGCCATACTAATTTCCAACAAAACTGACTTCAAACTAAAATCAATCAGAAGAGATCGAGATGGACACTTTATACTCATAACAGGAACAATTCATCAGGATGACATCTCAATCCTGAATATCTATGCCCCTAATATAAAAGCACCCACTTATGTAAAAGAAATATTTCTAAAACTCAAGGCAGACATAAAACCACACACACTAATAGTAGGAGACTTCAACACACCTCTCTCTCCAATGGACAGGTCAATCAGACAGAAACCTAATAGAGAATTAAGAGAATTATTGGAGGTAATGAAGCAAATGGACTTAACAGACATCTACAGAACACTCCACCCAAATAGGAAAGAATATACCTTCTTCTCTGCAGCTCATGGAACCTTCTCAAAAATTGACCATATACTCGGAAACAAAGGAAACCTCCACAGATACAAAAGAATATCAGTGTCCACCTGTGTCTTATCAGATCACCACGGATTAAAGTTAGATGGCAACAACTATGCTACCCCCAGAAAGCCGACAAACTCATGGAAACTGAACAGTCAACTACTGAACCACACCTGGGTCAAGGAAGAAATTAAGAAAGAAATTAAAGTCTTCCTTGAATTTAATGAAAATAAAGAGACAACATACTCAAACCTATGGGACACGATGAAAGCAGTGCTAAGAGGAAAGTTCATAGCACTAAGTGCCCACTTAAAGAAAACAGAGAAAGCATACATTGGGGACTTAATGGCACACCTGAAAGCTTTAGAAAAAAAAGAAGCAGAGGTGCCCAGAAGGAGTAGAAGACTGGAAATAATCAAACTGAGGGCAGAAATCAACAAAATAGAAACACAGAAAACAGTCCAAAGAATCAATGAAACAAAAAGTTGGTTCTTGGAGAAAATCAACAAGATCGACAAACCCCTATCCAAACTAACTAAACAACAGAGAGAGAACACGCAAATAAATAAAATCAGAAATGAAAGGGGGGACATAACCACAGACACAGAGGAAATCCAGAGAATCATTAGATCTTACTATAAAAGCCTGTATGCCACAAAACTGGAAAATGCAAAAGAAATGGACATTTTTTTAGATAAGTACCATATACCAAAGCTAAACCAAGACCAGGTGAATGATCTAAATAGACCTGTTAGTCGCGAAGAACTAGAAACTGTTATCAAAAATCTCCCTTCCAAAAAAAGCCCAGGACCAGATGGGTTCAACGCAGAATTCTACCAGAACTTCCAAGAAGAGCTAATACCTATACTCCTTAACGTATTTCACAATATAGAAACAGAAAAGTCATTGCCAAATTCCTTTTATGAAGCTACAGTTACCCTGATACCAAAACCACACAAAGACCCAACCAAGAAAGAGAATTACAGGCCTATCTCACTCATGAATATCGACGCAAAAATTCTCAATAAAATACTGGCAAACCGAATTCAAGAACACATCAGAAAAATTATCCATTATGATCAAGTAGGCTTCATCCCAGAGATGCAGGGCTGGTTCAACATACGCAAATCTATCAATGTAATCCACCATATAAATAGACTGAAAGAAAAAAACCATATGATCATTTCATTAGATGCGGAAAAAGCATTCGACAAAATTCAACACCCCTTTATGATAAAGGTCTTGGAGAGAATAGGGATACAAGGGTCATACCTAAATATAATAAAAGCTATCTACAGCAAACCGACAGCTAACATTAAATTAAATGGAGAAAAACTCAAAGCCATCCCACTAAAATCAGGAACAAGACAAGGATGTCCACTCTCTCCATACCTCTTCAATATAGTGCTTGAAGTTCTAGCAATAGCAATAAGACAACATAAGGGGATCAAGGGGATTCGTATTGGAAAGGAAGAAGTTAAGCTTTCGTTATTTGCAGATGACATGATAGTATACATAAGCGACCCCAAAAATTCTACCAAAGAACTCCTACAGCTGATAAACACCTTTAGTAGCGTGGCTGGATACAAGATCAACTCCAAAAAATCAGTTGCCTTCCTATACACTAAGGATAAGGAAACAGAGAGGGAAATCACAGAAGCATCACCTTTCACGATAGCCACAAAGAGCATAAAATATCTTGGGGTAACCCTGACCAAGGAAGTGAAAGATCTATTTGACAAGAACTTCAAGTCTTTGAAGAAAGAAATAGAGGAGGACACCAGAAAATGGAAGGACCTCCCTTGCTCTTGGATTGGGAGGATCAACATAGTAAAAATGGCAATTCTACCAAAAGCAATCTATAGATTCAATGCAATCCCCATCAAAATCCCATCAAAATTCTTCACAGATCTGGAGAAGACAATAATCAACTTTATATGGAAAAACAAAAAACCCAGGATAGCCAAAACAATCTTATACAATAAAGGAACGTCTGGAGGCATTACCATCCCTGACTTCAAACTCTATTACAGAGCTACAGTATTGAAAACAGCTTGGTATTGGCATAAAAACAGAGAAGTCGACCAATGGAATCGAATAGAAGACCCTGACTTTAACCCACAAACATATGAACACCTGATTTTCGATAAAGGAGCTAAAAGTATACAATGGAAAAAAGAGAGCATCTTCAACAAATTGTGCTGGCAAAACTGGATGTCAATCTGTAGAAGAATGAAAATAGACCCATATCTATCACCATGCACAAAACTCAAGTCCAAGTGGGTGAAAGACCTCAATATCAGTCCAAACACACTGAACCTGATTGAAGAGAAAGTGGGAAGTACTCTACAACACGTGGGCACAGGAGACCACTTCCTACGTATAACCCCAGCAGCACAGACAGTAAGGGCCTCATTGAATAAATGGGACCTCCTGAGACTGAGAAGCTTCTGTAAAGCAAAGGACACTGTTGCTAAGACAGAAAGGCAACCCACTGACTGGGAGAAGATCTTCACCAACCCCACAACTGACAAAGGTCTGATCTCCAAAATATATAAAGAACTCAAGAAACTAGACCGTAAAAGGCTAATCAACCCAATTATAAAATGGGGCACTGAGTTGAACAGAGATCTCTCAACAGAAGAAGTTCAAATGGCCAAAAGACACCTAAGGTCATGCTCAACTTCCTTAGCGATCAGGGAAATGCAAATCAAGACAACTTTAAGATACCATCTTACACCTGTCAGAATGGCGAAAATCAAAAACACCAATGATAGCCTTTGCTGGAGAGGTTGTGGAGAAAGGGGTACACTCATCCATTGCTGGTGGGAATGCAAACTTGTGCAACCACTCTGGAAAGCAGTGTGGAGGTTTCTCAGGAAATTCGGGATCAACCTACCCATGGACCCAGCAATACCACTCTTGGGAATATACCCAAGAGAGGCCTTATCACACAACAAAAGTATATGCTCTACTATGTTTATAGCAGCATTGTTTGTAATAGCCAGAACCTGGAAACAACCTAGATGCCCTTCAATTGAAGAATGGATGAAGAAAGTATGGAATATATACATATTAGAGTACTACTCAGCAGTAAAAAACAAGGACTTCTTGAAGTTTGCAGGCAAATGGATGGAAATAGAAAACACCATCCTGAGTGAGGTAAGCCAGACCCAAAAAGAGGAACATGGGATGTTCTCACTCATATTTGGTTTCTAGCCATAAATAAAGGACATTGAACCTATAATTCGGGTTCTTAGAGAAGCTAAATAAGAAGGAGAACCCAAAGAAAATCATATAGGCATCCTCCTGAATATTAACCTTCATCACGCGATGAAAGGAGACTTAGACAGAGACACACATTGGAGCACCGGACTGAAATCTCAAGGTCCAAATCAGGAGCAGAAGGAGAGAGAGCACAAGCAAGGAACTCAGGACCACGAGGGGTGCACCCACACACTGAGACAATGGGGATGTTCTATCGGAAACTCACCAAGGCCAGCTGTCCTGGGTCTGAAAAAGCCTGGGTTAAAACCGGTCTCGCTGAACATAGAGGACAATGAGGACTACTGAGACCTCAAGAACAATGGCAATGGGTTTTCGATCCTACTGTACCTATTGGTTTCGTGGGAGCCTAGGCAGTTTGGATGCTCACCTTACTAGACCTGGATGGAGGTGGGTGGTCCTTGGACTTCCCACAGGGCAGGGAACCTTGATTGCTCCTTGGGCTGAAGAGGGAGGGGGACTTGATTGGGGGAGGGGCAGGGAAAGGGGAGGCAGTGGTGGGGAAGAGACAGAAATCTTAAAGAAAGAAAGAAAGAAAGAAAGAAAGAAAGAAAGAAAGAAAGAAAGAAAGAAAGAAAGAAAGAAATCATACAGAAGTCTTAACTATAATCTGATTGGCCCATTAGCTCAGGCTTCTTATTAACTCTTATAACATATCAGCCCATTATTCTTGTCTATGTTAGCCTTATGGCTCAGTACCTTTTCTAGCGAGGCAGTCACACCTTTCTTGATCTGTGACTAGGCCAGAACTGCAGAGGAATGGGCTTGATTCTTCCCAGAATTCTCCTATTCTCACTGACCTACCTCTACTTCCTGTCTGGTTGTCCTGCCTATACTTCCTGCCTGGCTACTGGCCAATCAGTGTTTATTTAAAATATAATTGAAGGAATACAGAAAATTGTCCCATACCACTATCGTGCCTAGTTAATAACCATCTTGGTAAAGTCAGAGTAGGAATATGTGTGGACTCCTCAGGCATGTTCCAGAGAAGAATTAACTTCAGAAACAACAGCTAGTATTAGTTTGAAGTCTCTGAGAGTGCTGCACTGTGACACCCAGAAGTAAAATGTATGCTGAGAAAATTTATTTTTGTTTCTAACATTCTTCTTCAGGGAAAGAGACCTTGAGCTGCTTATACAAAAATATATCAGACTAGGAAGAGAAAAAAATAAAAGTTAAGCCTGAAGCAATTTGAATGTATAAAGGTAAGAGACCTCTCAATAAACAAAACGATGTAGCTGTCAAAGAAATGTAAGAGACCACTCGTAAAATGTTGCTAATGATCAAAGAAGGAATACTTGAATAAAAAGATAAACAGTGGCTGCAGACAGGACTATAACACTGAGTATAGAAGCACAACATAGAGTTCATTCTGGTTCAAATAAACACATGAAAAACTTCAAATAAGGTATTTGTAGACACCAGGGGGTAAATCTTTGCTGGCTTTTTGCTCTTGTTCAATGTAGATTGGACTTAATGATAAACTTTCAGAGAACACATTATAATAAGAGCTCCAAGAAGGGTAAGAAAGCAGTGTGCATATTATTTGAGTCACTTGATCAAAGTTGGGATCACCAAGGAGTCAATAAGAGATGGGAGAAATGGCTCAGCTGTAAAGGGATTTGCCGTTAAACCTGATGACCCAAACTCAGTTAATCCCCGGTACCCATTGTAGGAGAGAATTGATTGCCACAAATTTTCCTTTGACCTTTACAGGCACACCATGGCACATGGTTTTCTCTCTCTCTCTCTCTCTCTCTCTCTCTCTCTCACACACACACACACACACACACTACAGTAAAAAAAAAGACAAGTCAAGAAGTCCTAGTCACACACACAAAATATGGACTCTGCACTGATATTGAAAAACACTTTACCTTTGCGACTGTCATGAAGTCTCATCATCTAGTTCAATGAGAAACATCAGGAAAAGAAGATTGAAGAAAATTCTACAGTGCATCTTGCCAGTCATTCTTAAAACTTAATAACAGTGTCAGAGAAACTGTCACAGACCAGAAGAGAAGCGATATGACAATCAAATATGCATAGTCTTTTGAAAATGAGCCTAGGAGACAAAAGTGGAAAGTAGTGGGAAAACATGGAAATGTGGACAAAGTGGGATTCAATGAATAACACCATTGTATCACTGCTGACTACTTACAACTGATGTTTTCATAGTTAATGTAGGATGCTAACCCTAGGGTAAATTAAAGGAGGTGCATATGAGAACTCAGAACTATCTTTGCAACTTGTCTACAAATATAAAACAGTTCTTTTATTTTCATGTATATGTGTTTTGCATGTATATGCTGATGGGTGTTTGAATGAAGACACTTGGAGGGGGGGTAGTACCCATGCAAATGTCCATGTGCACATGGAGGTCTGAGGCCAATGGCAGGGTTCACCCTCAATTGCCCTTCCACCTTATTCAGTGAAACAGAATCTCTCAGTCAAACCCAGAGCTCACAGACCTGACTAATCTACTCTGGTATTGTCTCCAACTTCTGAGGCTGTAATTGCAGCTAGCTGCCTTAGCCAGACGGAATTTACTCGGATTCTGGGGATCTTAACTCTAGTCCACATGCTTCTGTACCAAGTGCTTTAGCTATTAATTCATCTCCCCGGCCCCTATAACTATTTTAAACTTTTTAATTAAAAAAATTTAGTCTATACAATCCTAGGCTCTGTTCCTTTTAGTTACAGTCTTCATAGACCTGTGTCTGACTTTGTAATAAATGTGAAAAGATGTAATAAATGTAAAAAAAAAAAAACAGGAAAAACGAGAGAACGGAAAAGGAGGAAGAGGAGGGGAAGAGGAAGAGAGGGAGGGAGGGAGGGAGGGAGGGAGGGAGGGAGGGAGGGAGGAGAAAACTTGTTTCTATTTACGCAGCCTGGCACATGTTTGTGCAGAAGATGGGAAGATAAAGAGATCAGGTGGACATCACCCAGAATTGATGTTTTCCATGTGGAAAAGGATGTAAGATACAAGAAGACAAGACACAAAGATGGGGTAAGAGAAGGAAATGACTGGAGCACGAGAGCAGCATTAGCCCTCTGTGAACATCAGAAATATCTGTCATAACTTGTGGGTCCAAATGCATTATTTCTTTCAGTCTCATCAGAGTGCCTAGACAGATCTGAGAATTTCCATTTCATAGCCGAGGAGACTTGGACTCAACAAGGTTACATGTTTTGCCTGGGGACTCCTCGTGTCCTTGAACAAGTATTTCAGCAAATTATAGTGAAGGTGAATTGGACCTAAGTCTTTATCAGCCTTCTGGATGGAAATGACATAAAAATTTCCCTTGTCTAACACCTATGCATTTATTAATTAGCAAGTGTAGAACGGACAGATTGTGTTGATCAAATGACCATGGGCAGGATATATAAATCATCCCAGCCAGCAGAGATTGCTAACACAGTGCGGGCTTTTGAAGTTTAGAAATTCATGAACAACTTGTAACAATGTGTACCTTGTTACCTAACTAGATAGTCTGAATTCCCAAATTCATGCCCAGTTCTTCAGTCGAAATCATAAGCTTTTTCTATTGCTAAATTTAAATCAAGCATTAGTAAATCATACTGAGTGTCCCTTATGCAACAACGTGCCTGGAGCAGAAAGCTGTTAGATTTGGGATAATTTGGAAGTTTTGGAAGAATTGCATAGACACCACTGGGTGAACATTCCTAATATGAAATAGTCTAAAATCTGAAATGGGCAAACAGAAAGGCATTCCTGATGACTGATAGTACCCCTGCTTTCAGTTCTTGGTGGTGAGTGTGTCTCCCGAGGGTGTCATTGTGCCCTAACACCGGAGCACAGCTTCTTAGCCCCTTAATGGGATGGAACACCGCTAGTTCTCTGGGACTTCCACAGCAGACTGGACCACTGAGGTTCCAGCTGCATTGCCTGTGAAGCTACCAAGCTCTCAGCCTCCCCATTAAATCTTTGGCTGTTGCTGGATTATCTTACCCGTACCATATATTCAAATCCAATTAATCAACTTTCATCATCTGTACTCGTTTTCTTGGTGCAATTCCTCTAGAAAGCTATAATTAATACAACTAGGTTTCCAGAAGATATACTTTGAGAGAAAATTGGTTGAAGTATATTTTTATCAATGGATTAATCAACTGATAAGTATATAGTTGGGGGGACTCTGGGGGTGGAGCCCTGTGGTGAGAAGTAAGACTCTGGAGTCTTACCTTGTTCCCTCAGTCCTATGACCTCTTTGATTCCTCCTAAGACAAACAGTTCTGCTCCACTGTACCAATGCCTTGATATTCTGCCTATCACAGACACATAGTGATGGTTCAAGTGATGGTGCCCGACCTCTATGAAAACACAAGCCAAGATTAGCCTTTCTTCCTTTTAAGCCATTTGTGTTACATATTTTGTCACAACACTGGAAACAGATTAACACTTAAACCTAAATAAAACCCCACAGAGCTGACACACTGAAAGTCTTACTATTGCTGCCTTCCAATAGTTTCTATAACTTCTCATTTTCTTATATTTATTTCACATACAATGTTTAACTTGTCTCTGATGATGTATGCCTTCCTCATTCATCATTCAAGTCTGTTAGTATTTTAAAAACATTTTTAATTCCAATTTTACAAATGAAAATATCTTTGCCAGAATCTCCTAGGGGACTTCTCTGAATGGAAATGGTAAGGGGGAGTTGAGAGTCTACTCAGAACTCAGTAAAGAGCAGAGATAGTCGACTCTTATTTTAGGCAAGTAGAGACAGATGTATTCATGAGAAACAAAAATCACTGGTGTGGAGGGAAATGATGTTGCAACAAGAGAGGTCATTATGGTTGATGACATGTGTCCACTGTGAAAGAACCTCAGAGTGTACCTTCTTTATTTAGTACTAAGATGATGAAACAGCACGAGTCAGCTAGTGTTCTTGGAAGAAATGTGTGTGCTTGTGTGTATGCTTGTGTGCGTAAATGCGTGTATTCAATCCAGGTTTATGACAAACAAAGAAAAACGGTTTTAGCACAGACCACAAGACACTGCAATGTATTGCAAGCAGAAAGAAAAACTGAGATTTTTTCCCAATGCTTTATTTTTGTTGTTAAGCATACCTAAAACTATGCATTCCTTCATTTATTTTTCATGTTCTCTTTGGCATAAGCCCAGTAGGTGTAGAAAACAATTTCCCCTTGGTGGGAGCTGGAATGGAAGCTGGTCTTTGTACTCTGGGCTGCACATCACTGGGCAGTTTGTCTGCTTCTAACAGATGTTGCAAAACATAGCCCAGATCTACCGTCATTTCCTTGTAGTTATCCTGTGTTCTTTCTGAGGTCTTGTTCCTGCACTATACAATAAAATTCTGAAAAGCTGTATTAGATGAAGTGATTTTTTTTCTGAGCTAATTCTTAATGTTTGCTGGCTTCATTTCAAAATGGTCCCTGTACAGATTTGGCATAAGGAGGAGCAAGCAGAATTTTACCCCTAAAATTAACCATTATCGCACAATTGGAGATTATAAACTTTTTATACAAAAATAATTTTACTTCATAGTCAAAATTGGTTTGCTGTGACAGAAGAAGGACACAATTAAAACATGTTTTTCCTATGTCAGAAGACATTGAAATTATTCTGCAGTACCTTTGCAAGTAACAACGGGTGCCCACAAAACACACTGTGTATGCCAAGTTCACAGACACACATGTCTATCCACAAACAAGTTGAGGTACTACAGTACTTTGTCCAGACACACATTCTCTGTTCTGAGCCTCCTTCTCAGTTCTTGCTTACAGTAAGCAGGTCCAAAATAGCAATGTGTAATTTCCATCGAAAACAGACAGTGGAAAGTGTTCTCTGCAGGTGTGTTGCTTACCTTCCAAAAGCATTTTCATGGATACAAGGCAATCTTTGGGGAGAAAACACACAGAGAGAGAGAGAGAGAGAGAGAGAGAGAGAGAGAGAGAGAGAGAGAGAGAGAGAGAAACACACACAGTGCCTTTCCCATGTCACTGACAAACTGACAATCTGGCTATGCTCAGAAGGCACTGAACAAGACAGTCATTCTTTTTACTCAAGGAAGAACAGTCCTCTGCCATGGCAGGTGTGGACTGTAGTGGTGGAGCCCGTGATCCCTATCTGAACAAGCTATCTGGGTAACTCCTGTTTCATTGGATCTCTTTAGGGTTCCACAGCTTCTCTCTCAGGTGAGTTCTGCTTCTTTTGCCATGAAATTGCCTCTTTCTCCCTCCTCTGGTTTCCACATTTGATGCCAAATTATGTGAGAATTTATCTACTGCAAATGTATCTGTAGCTGCTTCTCCATACACTTGGGAGTCAGTGTGCAATGGGTATTTCCACAACGATTCTGAGGTTCCAATTGTTGCTGTACTGGGGTAATCTCAAGGCCCTGAGAGTAACCCTGGCATTTAAAGACATGTATTTCCAGTAAAGCATACTCAGTGCATTTTAGCTAACTACTGCATCTGTTAGTTTACCAAAACAAACAAATGAAAAAATAAAAAGTTGCAATATTCTCCAAAATTTAGAAAAAATATATATCCAGTTTATTGAAATGCCATATTCTAGTCCCTAAACCTTTGGGGGAACTGATCTCAAAAAGTATAAAACCATTGCATCTGTCCTATGTGTTCTTAAAACTTTGGTCCTTGGTACTTGCTTAGCATCTCTTTATCATCTATATTATTTCTCTGCCTCACAATTTCCTAATGCCAAATTCTAGAAAAGAATCCCATTGGTTTTCTTCCTTTTTAATTTTAGAAAACAGATCATCGTTTGCTGAGCAGCATCTAGATTTCTTGTCCATACCGGGGTGGGGGGGGCATTCCAGCCTAATCTCCTGGAGGAGATCGTAGTCACAGCTCTAGCACCGAGGGCAGGGTAGTAGTCCTCTTCACGGTAGAATCCTACATGGAAGGCACTTATGAACCAGCCAAACTATTTCACATGTTTACAGCACTGAGTAGTCCATCAACAAAGCACCCATAGACTCACCTTTAAAGCAGGTGAATGGAGGCTCATTTCACAAAGGATTACCTCAAGGCACGTTGGGTAGGATTACATTATTAGTCTCCCAAGTATAATCAAAAACAAGGGAAAGAAACAGCAAAGCGATCCTCATCTTTAATTGCAAATTCATTTATGACACTTCTGCTTAATTAGCAAGCCAATAAGTGAAGCCAGGGGGGATACACGATGTACTAGACATGGAGCTTGCCCACAAGCCTTTTCTTTATTTTTATTTTCAGAATTTTTCAAAGGATAATCAAGCATTATTACAGATCACCTCAAATGCAAAATGCAACCTGATAGCTGTACAAACAGAGATATGGAGCAAGTGTTTTGAGAAATTGGAACTCTGGAGATAGGCCTGCTGGCTGAAAAGAATCTGTGAAAGCAGGAATAATTGAGCTAGATTTTTGAAACGGGAAAAAAACATACTTGAAAATATGAGAAGAAGGCATCAGGCTAAGGCATTATTGAGACAGTTAATACCATAGCCCTGAGTGAGAAAAAGAGACCCTAGTGAGACGTGCTTGGATTGAAAGGACATGAAGTTTTGAAAGCCAAAAAAAGGCAGAGCATTTGTCCTCCATTCAGTAAGTCAAGAGAAGTCCAGAGCAGAGGTCCAGCAGCATCAACCCCTAGTGGGTTGCCACATTAATCTGGAAGAAAAGACCAAAAAGACCAGTATCTAGAGATCTCAAACGAGCTAAGAGCCCCTGCATTTTGGTTCTGAAGAATTTCATCCAAAGATGAATATTTAATAAAATATTTCTTTGAAAATGAGTAAGTCACTTAAATGTCTCCTAGTAGGGTTAATTTAAACAAGAGATTGCTCACCTTTGTAGGTGAACATTGCACGAATGCTTATAAAAAAAAAAGAGGGACTTCACTGCAACATAAGTATCTCTAATATTGTAAGCTTAAAAATAAATGTGCAGAAATTCTATATTATCTTAGTTTTATTTCAAAAACAAGTTTGAAGATATGATGTTAAGACAGGTGACATCAAAATTCTGATTCAAACACTTATTAGGTACATAGCACAATGAATGCAGTAATAGCTTATATAGACAGAGCCTGCATGAGAAAATTCCTATAAAACACTTACATCCCTGCTGGTTCATAACAGCTGTTCTATAAATACTAGCAAATATTGTTCCATTGATACAGATAATGGGTATAGAAGGTTAATGGATTAAAAATAAGTAAAACATATTGCATAAGCATAAAAAATGAGGAAGTAACTTAAGTGATATTCGTGGCAATGGAATGTCCAATTTTTACATTGAACAGTCATTTGATTTCAATTTATTTCAAGAAGGTATATTTTATTCTTATAATCAAGAATTTAAACACTTTCTTTGAAGCAGTCGTAGGATGTGAAATGGAATTTAATCAAGAGAGAAAAAAGATGGACAAGAGAAATATCTCTAAAGTTGACTTGAGAGAAAGTACTTGCCCACTGACTGACAAAAGCCAGAAAGAACTAAGACATTAAAGACGATTCTTAGAGCCTCACTGAGCAAAGGAACAGCTCTGCCTCTTCAGAGCTAGAGTGGAAAGCAAAAGCGTGAATATTTTCTATTTTATGTATTTGTAGTAATATAATATTTATACAGTCATTCGCTCTCTTTGGGTGAATGAAATTCTCTCAGTAAAACTTAGATTTTTAAATAAAGAGAAGCATGGATGGGTGGTGGAGTTCCTACAGTTAGTTAATTTGATATCATATTTTATTATACATAAATATTTTAAGAAACTTTAATCTGATTTCCCCAGCCTGGATTGCAAAAGTACTTCTGTGTTCATTGAATCAGTGCAATATTAACATCCCAATGCTTGAAAGTAGTGTCTGTCAATTAGCCAGATGTTTCCAAATGTTCAGTTCCTTGTCGTTATGTGTGCATCTAGTTCCAGAAACATCTAATTGATTGATCGAAATTTTTCTATTTTTTATCCACATGTTGAAAATCTGATTAACACATCTACCTTCACTTCAACATCTTTACTCCTTTGGTGCATATAATCAAATGAATGTGCATAGCATTTAACAGTACACAATGAGGAACTGGTTGTAAGTAAAATGCAGATACTATGTTAACATGACCATATCTGGAATTAAAAAGTGCATTTTCCTAGAAGAATCAAATAAGGAGTTCAATTATCATTTGCATTGCATTTTTTATCGAACCTGAATTATGGTTTTGCTTTATTCATGTCTCCATTCAGATTTTGAAGCTCTAATCTGTTCATTGTCTCAATGTGCACATAATAGTAACAGTTTCAGTAATGCCTTGGGGCTGTAGCTAAGTGGATCTTTTTTTTTTTTTTTTTTACTTCTCAAAACCTTCTTTTTTTCTTTTATTTTTTTTTTTTTTTAATTTTTATTTATTTATTTATTAAAGATTTCTGTCTCTTCCCCACCGCCGCCTCCCCTTTCCCTCCCCCTCCCCCAATAAAGTCCCCCTCCCTCGTCAGCCCAAAGAGCAGTCAGGGTTCCCTGCCCTGTGGGAAGTCCAAGGGCCACCCACCTCCATCGAGGCTCCCTTACTAAGTGGATCTTAGATTCAGTCACAACGGCAGAGCACCATGGATAAGCGAGTCGTGCTCTCCAGGTTGTGTAAGTAATCCTTTATTGAAAAGAAATCAGTACTCAATGATCATTAGAAAGGAAATTGTTGTTTCTATCCCCTTGCAAATGTTTATATTATACTTGGCTATATAATTCAGTTTTTTCAAGTGCATTGAGTGTATTGCCTTAGTTCCTTGATTCATTTCTCCCCTCCAGCATTCCTTTGTACCCCCCAGACAGTTTCATTTCTACTTTTATATCTTCTATACTATATAATTTTATGTATCTATAAGGTCTCCAACTGACACACTAAAGCTAGTCTGCATGTGTCTTTTCAAAATGGACTGATTAATTTGATGATCTCTGTACCATTTTCCTGCAGAAAGCATAATTTCATTTTTGAGGGCATCCCTTCTGAAAAGGGTGAGGTTGAGACTAAATATAGCGCTTATTTGCATTTTCTGATAGCTAGTGATATTGAATTTTTCATAATTTTATTGGTCACTGGTTTTTAATCTTTTGAGAAGCATCTATTTGGGTTTTCTGGTGCTTAGGTGTGTTGGTTCTGTGTGTATTCCAGATACTAATGCTTTGTCAGATATCTAGCTAGCAAATATTTTTCTCACACATATAGGCTGTGTCCACACGTGATTGTTCCCTTTGCTACACAGAAACTTTTTAATTTCAGAAAACCACAGTTGACAATTGCTGGTTCTATGTCCAAAGCAACTGGAATCTTATTCAAAAAGTGATTGCTTACACCAATATTTTGAAGTCTTTCCCACTTTTTTCTCTATTAATTTTAGAGTTATCTTGAATTAAGGTTTTTTAACTGTATGGATTTTATTTTTCATACAGTTTCATACAGGGAAGAGATAATTATCTAGTTTTCTTCTACACATGAATATCCAATTTTCTCAGAACCATTTGTTGAAAGTCTTGTCCTTTCTCCAGTCTGGATTTTTGAGACCTTTGACAAAAGTCAAGCAGTAATAACTATGTGGGTTTATTTCTAGTTCTCTCCTCTGTGCCACTGATCTAGCTCCAGCACAACACTGCTTTCATTACCATAAGTCTTTTGTTTAACTTGAAATCAAGACGGCAATGCCTCTGATAAGTTTCCCCTCACAGGATTATTTTGGTTTTTTTTTTTAATTTTTTTTGCTTCCATACGAATTTTAATATTGCTTTTCCTATTTCTGCGAAGTGTGATGTTGGGATTTAGATGAGGATTGAACTGAAATTACTTATTTCTTTTGCTAGGATGGCCATTTTCACCTTAATTCTTCCCCCAGTCTAGGAACATGGAAAGTTTTTTCTACCTTCCGAATGTAGTCTTCAGGTTCATTCTTTTCTGTCTTAGAGTTTTCATTGTAGAGGATTGTGTCTTTCTTCAATTTCGTCATGAAAACATTTACAGGCATCTGTGAGTGAGACTGCTCTTCTGAGTTCTTTCTTTGCACATTTGTTAATGATATACAGGAAAGCTATGAGTCTGTGTTAGTTTTATGCTCTCACATTTCTGAAAGTGTTTATCAGCTCTAATAGATCTCTGACAGTTTTTAGGGTCTCTTGTGAATATAATCCCTTTCATCTCCGTTCCATGTCTTATGCTTCTACGTAACAGTTCAAGCATGATATTAAATAAGAATGAAGAGATAGGCATAGTGGCACACAACTCTAATCCCAACACTTGGGAGGGAGGCTGGTGGATCTCTGTGAGTTTGAGGCCAACCTGTTCGACAGTGTGTGAGAATAAAGAAAGTGGAATGCCTTAACTTGTTCATGATTTTAGTAGAAATACTTTCAACTTTCAACATTGAGTAATGTTGGCTATAGATTTATAGCCTTCATCATTTGAAATATGTTCCTTCTATCTAGTTTCTTCACTGCTCTTATCATGAAGGGAAGTTGGATTTGCAAAAAAAAAAACATTTTTCATTTATTGAAGTGATTATATGCTTTCTGTGCTAAGTCCATTTACATAGTATATTTTATTTCTCAACAAGAGTGTCTTGAACCCGACACAACATTTCTTTGAACCATCCCCACATTTCTTTAATCAAGTTAACTTGATCATGGCAGTTAATTATTCTTAACATGCATCCAAAATATATGCTTTGTAAATAGCTACAACTGTGATGTGCAGCTGTAACCAATATAGTAGCATAAGATATAATGTTGTTGGACTATAAGGCTATAGCCTTTTTGTTATTGTACAGTACAATACCGTTGATCTATAGAGATGCAGTCCTAACAGGGGAGCCTATTGTCATAGCACTGACATATGTAACTATAAATGCTACAATTAGGTTAGGACATAGCTGACACCATTGCAATATATTTTTGACAATATTTTTTGCAATAAATATAGTAAAGTTATGACTTAACTATGAGACAGCTCTCACGGCTCATCACAGGTTTATTGAATGCTTTGTCTTTATCGAGTTGTACTGCTTTGAGAAATTTTCAAAGGAGAGCCTGTCTGGAGGAAGAGTATCACTGAGAACATGTCTTTCAAGGATCTATCTGTCCCCATGTCCCCTCATCTTCCCCAGCTTCCTATCTGCCATGACTTGAAAAAGCCCACTGCTATCTGATCCCACTGTTCTGATGCTTAGTCCCATGTGGCCCAGTGACTATGCCTTAAAAACTCAGAAACTGAATCAAAATAAAACTGACTTTCTTTACGTTGTTTTCTCAGATATTATGGTCACAGCTATAAAAACTAATATAAAGGTAGAAGATTTAGAAATTATAAAAAGCTATAATCATTTGTGTGTGTGTGTGTGTGTGTGTGTGTGTGTGTGTGTGTGTGACAAATACCAAGTTTGAGTGACACAAATTTGTATTGGAGAGGTGGGTATATGTCTGGAACCTGGACGCTATGATAGAAAGATTTCAAAGAGATGAAGCCAGAAAGGAACATTTCCCCTGCATGTCTACGTTCTGTCTCTGACATAGAATTTAAAAATTAAGAGTGGAACGAATATACAAAGCAACAGTTTGAGGATGCCCTGACTCTTGATTCACTTACACATGACACAATCTCTGACAAATCAAAGAGCAAAAAGCCCACGCCGAACCCGGCTTCACCGTCCTTTCACATCACGGCAAATGCTGCCTGCTCTGCTCAGAGTTCAGTGTCTAAGTTTCTGCAATGACGAATGAATTTCAAGCGGTGCTGCCCATGCAGATGACTCCTGCCTTCACTTCCTTAGACAGTTCATCCGAATCAGACAGTTACAGAAAGCATTGCAGTAGCTGATGTAACCAGCAGAGAGCCAGCCTCTGCCCCAGAGTTCTGTCTTGTGCAAAAACTAGGTATCGTCATAATTTTGGATTTATGGAGACACTACTTACAAAGTAAAATCAAACAGTCAAAGCAGGAGCATCTGTAGTAAATTTAAGCTAAATCAACTCCCGAAGACCTTAGTCCTCCGGCCTAGCTGCAGAAGAAAAAATCAAGAGAAGATACAGATACTTTGAGTCAAATCTTTCTTATTTAACACAGCAAGGACAGCACTATTAGCAGCATGAAAGTACCCCAGGGAGAGAAAACAGTCATCTTGAGTGGAGAGATGGTGACATTGGGTTGCACTGAACAGATTCACCATTCAAACAGTCAACGGGTTTTGTAAGGTACATGAATACACAGACTAGAATATGATTATTTCCAGGTGTGTATAACTACATGTTAATCAACATGTTTCATCCTCTAGAAGCTGCTAGATTGCAGAACACACAATTATTCTTTCAATGGGAACAATCCCCCTCTTCACATGTAGGTCAGCCTTCTTTTAAACAGCCTGAGAAAGTAGAATAAACTGTCTCCGAATGTTTCCTTAATTAAGGCTGACACAACCTCAAAAAATATCTCTAGGGCAAGGTAGAATAAGATTGATAAAGCCGTCGTAGGAGGCATATGAAGCCACAGACAAGTGAACACAAGTGTAAGAATAAAAAGAGTGTTGAAGTTTGGCATGCATAAAAAATATGCAAAATGCATCAAAGACACGATTTAATACTTAAGTTACACCATAGTCTAAGTACTGTTACTTCCCTTCTTGAGGAAGATAAAACAGGGTGCTAGGAAAGTTTACTTGTAAGAAATTTCCCTAAGGTCACAAACGTTTCTGTTTAACACTGTCTCAACTCAGCCACCTTGGAACTAGATTTCTGAAAGTTCGTTTGTCTGTGTGGTTCCAGTTAGAGTGACTTGCAAAAAATACTCAGTATAAACTTGGGGGACAAAGTACATCAGTTATTTTCCTACCAGCACCTTGAGGTTGAGAGAGATGCAAAGAATTATCCCCTCTTCTTCCTTGAATCTGAATCCTCCAAGTATTACTGCTGACTTGACTACAATAGCAACCTGCAGCGAGATGTGCCACTGAAATTCTATTAAACTTATACCAGCAAAAGAAGAATAGAACAGTGTTTCAAAGACTTCTACATGAGTGATCCTAATTCCACTATAAGAGCTGTGTATCCCTAGATTTTCACAGACTCCATCCAACTCAGGCCCATACCCCACAACCATTTGTGTCAACCTTATGACGCATCTATAATGGTAAGCTTTCTCCCATAATTCTTTGAACGTATTATTCTCTGTTCTCTATTGAATAAATATATCTACTCTAATATGTAGCATGATTCTGTATTCCAATTAGCTAAAACAGGATATAGAGTTATGTCATTAGCTAGAGTTAGTATATAGATGTGAACACACACACATGCACATATATGTATATATGCGTGTGTTCTGGAATATACGTATATATGTATATACGTGTGTATGCATATACATATGCATATGTGTTTTCTGGAATATATATTCTAGAATAGATAGATAAATAGATAGATAGATAGATAGATAGATAGATAGATAGATAGATGGATGGATGGATGGATGGATGGATGGATGGATGGACGGACGGACGGACAGACAGACAGATAGATAGATAGGAAAAAGGATAAGGTTTTTGTAATACTTTCTCCCACAGGTAATTGTTTTGCTGGTATTTTCAACAGACCCACAGATAAGAACACAATATTGGTAAATAATGACCTAAAACACACATGCATACAGATGATGTGCCTGTCATTGGTAAGTCAAATGTCCAGTGCTCCTAAATGATGTAGCTGAAAATGCTATGCCCACAGAAATATTAGTATATATGTTTCTATGTTTATAATTCAAGCTTATTTGACTCTGGTGCATTCATAAAGATCATATGTCTACATAGATAGTGTCTAATTCATGCTAGTGCACAGGGCAATCCCTTAAGCATTATAGGTGTCTAAGAGTGCTGCGGAGTTTGATGGATGCTGATAGGGAATTTTTCACAGAAGAGCTACATTCCTGCCCATTCATAAGCTTGTGATTGTCCAAGCTGATTTTATTCAGAAGGTAGACTTCTTACATTTCTCCTTTCTTTTTGGTAGAACTTGATTCATAGGTTATTACCTCTGAATTTTGGACACATGAACTGATATATAATTGCTCTTTTCACACAAATTTTTGGTAATCTTCTTTATCTCTAAAAGATTCAAAGTCATAAATATTATTTTGAAAAAGGGCATAGAAAATTGCATTGCCTCTTCAGATATCCATAGGTATCCTGGAGTAAAACACAGTGTAAACGAAAACATTGGAGATAAGGAATTATGTAGATTTCAGAAAGTATTTATATCAGGAAAGATTAGAGAACTACTGGACACTTACTTTGAGCAAGTAGGCAGAATCAAAATAATCCAAATGGACAATTAATAGAGATAGATTCTTGGATCCACAACATAAAATCTAAGAGACCTGGACTAGAGAAATTAATGCAAATTTTGGTGTTCTGGGTTTTAAGAGAGACTAGTGTTGGTGTGTTCATAATTAGAACATTTGTGTTCTAATCATGATAGCATTTACAGCTAATGCAGGTTTTGGTCATTTGCTAGGCACTAAGTGAAATGATTGAATGCAAATTTCTATGTAGGTCCATTAAAACACTAATCTAAAGAAGGTAAAACCAAGTTTGACTCAAAACCTAGCTATAACATTTCCATATCACCCTCCTAACTAGGATGTAATCTCTTGAAAGGCAGATATTACTGTGATAATTTTCTTTGCATTACAGGTAAAAAGACTTAAAAAAGAAAACTCAGAGAAGTTGAATAGCTGTGAGAGAACAAAAGTTCAAGGAAAAAATTTGACTCAGGTCTACTGTCTTAGGCTTCAGGTTAAAGATTCTTTCTATTTTTCTGGAAGTATCTAGAAATAGTCTTCCTGACTTTGATCATCAAAGACTAGACCATTGATCTAGTTACATTATTTGGAAAGTGAAATTTTCAAGCTATCATCTGCTTGGTTCATATCATATGCTATATTTATAACCTCCACATACAGTGCTGTAGAGAAAATCTTTAGCTTGAGAACCTCCTAAATAAGGATAGTCAAACAATGAGCTCCGCGATAATAAACACATTGGAAGATTGTCTGTGCAAACAACATCATGCACTCTCTGCTTTTCAAACCTCTCTCTCTCTCTTAATCCTCCAATACATTCCCCTTTGGCTAACCATTCTGTTTACATGAGCTGCACCAGTAAAAATCATGCAGACTATTACATATACTAGAATACATGCTAATAATTATGTAAATATTCTCTCAGTCAGATAAAATTCTCATGAAGATTGAGGAGGAAACTATTATAAAATAAAATGTAGAGAAAATGAAAACTATTCCACTGCAATGTTGTAGCAATGCTTTTTCACATTGAAATATCTGACCTGGGTATATGTTAAAATAACTTAGAAGAGTCTGCATCTACAAAACTGTGGAAGAAGGGATATATCGGTGATGAAATGAAAGCAGAATAGACAATATAGGCACGTTATATATGTATATAGAGCTAACGATGCAAAAGGCTTTGATATGAAATTTGCTACACTCAGGTCAGAGGACATGAGATTCTGGAGAGCAAGCACCTGTCCTATGCCTATATCCTCAAATTCATGACCAATGTTTGGCCATTAAAAAGTGAATGGCATTTGCATTAGCTACTCTGCTGCTGCTGTGATAGCTACTAGGACTAAAACCAACTTACAGAAGAAAGAGTTTGCTTGGGAGACTAATACATTATTCATTGATATAATCTGCATTTTTCTTAGTTCCCAGTGAGGTTGAATTCCTGAAATATAGAAGCTAGATGGGTTTTATCTATACATGCAGCATCATTCTGACATAGTAATGTGCACTGATTTAGCACCTCATTCAAGGATACATTAATATTTCTTGTAGTTCTTCTAGGCATCCACCCATTTGTCCATTCACCATCCATCCATCCATCCATCCATCCATCCATCCATCCATCCATCCATCCATCCATCTGTGAATATCAACAGCACCTTGTTGAGTTCACTTATACACATGATCTGTGCTAAGAAAAAGTCACATTCCGAGCACTACCAAGCATAATATCAAATACATGGTAAGTGTATGGACTGAGATACCATGGGAAAACATGGACTTAATGTCATCTGTGCATAACTACTTCATTATTTCTGGAAGTCAACATTTGATTGCAAAACGACAACACATCACATGTTGACCACCACAGCAATAATCAGGTAAAAGTCAAAGCCATGGGAAATAAGTTTCTTTCTGCATCAGATTGAGGACTAACTCTTAGGTCACTTCAGGGCTTCATTTTCTAGCACGCTCATCCTCAATTCAATGTCTTATTAAAGCAGATTCCCCTGTAACCTGGAATTGGCAGGCCCTTCATCTTGCACCTTATTTGCTGTAATTCTATCACTTGAAATTACAGGAAGACCTTATTGTAAGGTGATACTTTCTTGTCCATAAAATGATCCCACTGCAGTGACAGACAGCATCTAAAATGTTCATGGGCCTAACACTGGGGAAGGAAAAAAATCGATCGGCAAGAAAGACAAGAAAATATTCTACAGAAAATAACAGCAGGCAACTGAGCCCACTGAGACACTGAGACATCGAGACAAGTTAGAGAAAAGAATTTCTATAATTCAGCAAAATTATCTTTCTACTTCTGGTAGACCTATTGAAGAGAACAAGCATTCCCTACAGTATCCAAGAAGATAGTGGCTATAAACAAAGAGAAGGGGCAGATTGAAATTGGACTCTGTGGACAGGCATGGAATGACACTTCGAGCTATTTTCAGTAAATTGGCAAATGTGTGAATTCAATCAATCCTTAACAGGGGACTAAATCACATAAGGAGATATCCGTTTCTTGACTTACATTACTAACTCATGAGAAAGCTTTTTAATAGAACTTACCACGTTCAATTTTTCTCTTTAGTGACAAAGCTTTCTTTTGCATTTTTTTTCTAATTTAAGGCTATGAATCCAGTTAATCCTAACTCTCCTGAGCCCTAAGCACTCCTTTGCAAGAAATGGTGATCATTTAGCCTCTGGGAATCTGTCAGTCAGAGAGCATAATAGCCCTGTGGCATACAGGGCAAGGGTTTTCACAGTAACCAGATCATCTGTGGTTTCTACAGCTACTAACAACTCAACTAGAACCATATGAAGCTGAGAGAAAATTCCTTTGGGTCATGCATGATATGCACATATGATGGGAGGTATTTCTAGACAGAAGATTCCTGTATTTGAATCCCAATTCTAACCCTTACGAGGGAAGTAAAGCCAAATTAGTTTGACTAGTGAATGTTCCCATTTTCCCATCTATAAAATACATTTTATAGTGTTATCCCAAGAGTTAGTTATAGTGATTGGTGAGGAAGTGGACATGTAGCTAGCTCAGTTGATTGTGTTCCTTCACAGCATGTACAAAGTCCTGGTTTCACTCCCCAGCAACATATAAACCCAGACATTGTGTCATAAGTACACAACCCCAGCAATCAAGAGGCAGAGGTAGGAAGAGCCTGAAGTTCAAAATCACCCTCAGCCACATATAACAAGTTTGAAACCAGCCTAAGCTACAGGAGACCCTGTCTAAAAACAAAACAACCAGAGAGGGAGTCCTATACTATGCCTGTAAAGCACTGGCTAAATAGAAACCTTCTACATTATTGTGGCTTTCTAATGCTAAAAGCATATGTCCATTTCCTTAATACGCTAAAAATCTCCAAACTAGTGCTGCGTGCCTAGTATCAAGCAAGATAAAAGAATGTAATCAAACTCCACTCTAAATTCCTTCACTGTCTTTTCTCCTGATATTAGCACAGCTGGTTTTCAATATTTGTCCTTTATCAGTACAGATACAGCGTGTTTATGGAGAATGACTAATGTCTTATGGACATCCTTTCCCCATGGATCTATCTTGACTCCTGACAGTAGCTTACTGTATATTTCACTCAACTTGATAGAGCACCGGAAGGTGAGTATCTTCAGATGATTTGTCAATATCACCTGATGTTTTCTTGTCACAGATAAACAGCCCGTGCCATGAATCAATAGTGTGTCAGCAAGGCTGTCACCGTCCCCACTAATGTGTGTGTGGTGTGGTGACAGCTGATACATTACTGTGAATGTCTGCAAATGCTAAGCAGCTTAGCTATTCACAGGCCATGACTCGGTGTCTCTTCACTAGGTAGGACGTTTGTTTAACAGGCAGCCAGGAGCATGGCCATGACCATTCTATATCCTCACAACAGCAGACGGCTCCACTGCATCCCATTCCAGCTGCATGTTTCCGTTGAACCAATTAGCAGAAATCCATCTAGGCTACGCAGCTTTGATTACACAGATGGGCCCCAACAACACACTGATCTGTTGGAATCAGAGATACACAATATCCTGAACGAGGTCCCCTGGAATCAACACTCTGTGTACTCCAGCAACTAGGGCAGAGCTAAGCAAGCCAAAGTAATCCCAGCCAAGGTACTCCCATGGTCAGAGTCTCTCTCCTTTCTCTCTCTCTCTCTCTCTCTCTCTCTCTCTCTCTCTCTCTCTCTCCACACTTCTTTTTGTCTTTCTAAATTCAATCCTCTATATAGTGCTCCTGATCGCAAATTATTGGCATCCCTACTCCAAACTGAGGAGACTGTGCCCACAGTGAGTCTGTCCATAGACCTTCATGGTCATCTTTAACCATCTGTGTGACAGAAGCACAGAGTGATAATTTATCTGGGTCTAAAATTTAGAGCAATCTTTTTTTTTTCTCCTGGTCCCTTCACACACCATCTCTATGATCTTGCGAAGATGTTTGTGCTCTGTTTCCTTATTTTAACACAGAGATCACACTAATAAAACTTGGGTGGTCTGAGCACTCAATGAGAAAAATATGTAAAAATTTAGCTCAAATCTTGGTACTAAATAGATCTTAAAAATTTGCTTAGTATTACTGGGAAGAAATAGAGCACCATAAAGAGATAATACAATAAGACTTCCATGCTTCCATGACTAGTCCATCCCCTTGTAGGACAGAATTGGCTGCTGACCACAGTGTTTCAATATGCAGAAAAGTAATCGGACATTTCCATGATTTGACCCAACAATGAACAAGCCATCTCCAGTTCACATTGCATATATACTAGAAAAAATTAAACTTTATTATTAAAAAGAAGTTCCAAATAAAAAATTATCATATATCAGAATTGGCAAGACCTAAAGACTGTACGACTCAATAGACAACTATGCAACTAAGGTAGACACATTTGGAATGGAAACTGTGGTGCTTCACTTTGGATTTTAGACTTTCGATATTTAATATGCACTCATCTACCAAAAGAAAATTAAATTTTTTGTTCATTTTAGGAAAGAAATAAGGGAAGGAGAAAAAAAATTTCAGATATTGGCTGTGATGGCTGATAGTAGTAGCAATTCCTACCCGGGTGACAGTTAACAGGTGGTAATAACGAGCTAGTCGCTTCATTACTGTTTGAATCATTGGTAATACAGAAATACACAAAAGAAATTCTTGCAGACAATAAAACCAAGTTTTTCAGTGACTGCTCCTTCAATACCAAGCTTCTATCAAATTTATCAACATATTCTAGAAAGGTATAATAAACTTTTTATAAAAGTATAATAAAAATAATGCTGCATTATCTTACTATTTTAAGAACTCTGTAGATTAATCAAGAGAGATATTTTTCCAGCCAGACATGACAGTTCAACTCTTCAATCCCAGCAGTCAGGAGGCAGAGGCAGGCAGATCTCTTTGAATTCAGGGTGCCATACAAAGTTCCAGGACAGCAAGACACCATCTCAAAAGGAAAAAAAAAGGTTTTTTTTCATCATCAAAAAAGAGGATGACTGCTTAGACAAAGAATTAGTTCAAATCATGTACCCAGCACTACTGGTGTTCATCCAAGAGTGGACTCTGCTTCTGGATCCCTACCTTGCAGAAACCCATATACAGAAATGCACACAAGGAAATAAAGCAAAAAGACTAACAAGATGGGATCACAAACCAAATTTCTGCTCAGTCTATGACTAGCTGTGCTGTTTAAACTGAAGAAACGGGCCTTAGGCATCCTTAGCTTGAATCCTTTAAGAAGACTCTTCCTAGAAGGATGTGGTGACTTATACCTTTAATTTCAGAACTTGAGAATTGGGAGGCAGAGAAAGGTGGATCTCTTTGAGTTTGAGACCAGCCTGGTCTATAAAGTGAGTTCCAGCATATCCAGGGCTGTCTCAAAACAAACAAAAAAAAAGACTTTTTCTTAATATGCAAGCCTGTGCTGTGGGTGTCTGCTTCGGAGTATTAGAGAGAAGGCTAGAGTTAAGCCACCATGGAACTGCTCAGGTGAAGAAGACAAAGCCGTAAACTGATCGGACCCTCTCTCAGATATCACGAAGGCAATAGATTTTTAGCTTAACAAAGAATCCTTCCCCTAGAGTATGTAACTGCTTGCTTCTATTTGCCTTCCAATTCCTTGGTCCTCAGTAGTTTGAAATCAATGCAGTTTGCAACGTGGTCCCTGAAGATCAATCTGCAAATGAAGCAACACTTATCCCTCCTGAAACCCCACGGCATTCCACCTCCTGACTCCACTATCTTAATTAAATAACTAAAAGCTAGAGGGTTTGTAAGGGGTATATGAATTTTCTAATTGTGATTTAAGTTAAAATGTTTATCTAAGTAATTATTTTGAATGCTGAAGTTCATTGTTAATAATCTGAATTGTTCCTACAATTTTTGAAACAAGAAAGATAGAACCTTTTGAAAGAATATAAGAAGTATATTTGACTTATTACATAGATTATAATATGCTTTCTATATTATACAAAAATAAAATCAAAATGTGAACGCTTTGTATAAAAGTATGTTTTCAGTCCAGATTGTTACTATGGTTAAAACCAAATTATTTGTTAAAGTATTAATTATAACAGAATGGTTATCACTTTGGTTGAATTAGGCCAGGAAAAATTGGAAGAATGGGTATTAAATGATTAGTTGGTTATACATTACTTCATTTTATTACTTGTTTTCATTTTGCTATTGTATTTGGGTTTTGTTTTCATTTATTTATTTTTAAAACAGTATTTTCTCATCTTACATATCAATCCCAGTTCCAACTCCCTCCACTTCTCCCCTCCCAATCTTCCCCACCCCCACCCACTCCTCAGAGAGGGTAAGGTTTACCATGGGGAGTCAACGAAGTCTGGCACATCACTTTGAGGCAGGACCAAGGCCCTCTCCCCAGTATCTAGGCTAAGCAAGGTATCCCTCCAAAGAGAATAGGCTCCAAAAGGTCAGTTCAAGCACCAGGAATAAATCCTGGTCCCACTGTCGGTGACCCCACAGACTGCCCGAGCCATACAACTGTCACCCACATTCAGTGGGCCTAGTTTGGTCCTATGCAGATTCTCCCACGATTAGTCCAGAATCAGTGAGCTCCCATAAGCTCTGGTCAGCTGTTTTTGTGGGTATTCCCATCATAATCTTGATCCCTTTGCTCATATTATCACTCCTCTCTCTCTTCGACAGGACTCTGGGAACTTGGCCCCTTGCTTAGCTGTGGATCTCTGCATTCACTTCCATCAGTTGATGGATGAAGTTTCTATGATGACAATTAAGGTAGTCACCAATCTGATTACAGGGGAAGGCCAGTTCAGGCACCCTCTCCACTATTGCTTAGGATCTTAGCTGGGGTCATTCTTGTGAATTCCTGGGAATTTCCCTAGTGCCAGGTTTCTCACTAGCTCCATAATGACTCCCTCAATCAAGATATCTCTTTCCTTGCTCTCCCTCTCTGTCCTTCCCCCATCTGGACCATTCTGTTCCCTCGCGTTCTCCTTCCCTCATCCCCATCCTCCCAGTTTAATGAGGAGATCTTGTTTATTTCCCCTTCCCAGGGGGATCTATGTATGTCTCTCTCAGGGTTCTCTTTGTTAACTTTGCTATTGTATTTGTAAAGCATGCAGATAGAAGCAATGATAATTAAATGCAGGCTTCTTGATATTTTTCAGACTGTCATTTATCTAAGACCAGTGCTTTATACTGGTTTTGTGGTGATGAATTTGGATAGAAGAATACATTTTACCATGACTGCTCTTTGGATAGGAGAGGGAGGGGGAGAGGAGTGGGGGGAGGGGGAGAAGAGTGGGGGGAGGGGGAGGGAAATGGGAGGCTGGGAGGAGGCGGAAACTTTTTTTTTCTTATTCTCAATAAAAAAGAAAAAAGAAAAAAAATAAAAAAAAAAGAATACATTTTATCCAAACATTTTAAAGCTTGATATACACTTTTAACCACTTAGAACATGCCATTCTGACTTCCATGTACACCTGACAAAGTTTTACAAATATTAAGGCAGGTCCTGAATACAATTAGTAATACCTGGCATGAGTCTCAAACTTCACCAATATAAATCTAAACGTAACTTGCTTTTTCTAACAGTAGGACTATCAGAGTAGCAGATACCTGGGAGGAATGGAAGCTGCTTTGCCTTCATATCTGCTGTCCTGAGTAGGAAGGACCGCTCAGCAAGGGTTTGGTGTTTCCTTAGATAAGAGTTCCCCAGGTTTTTTCATCTTCCCGTGATATCAGAGCTTTGATGTTTACAATCCGACTCCAGACTCCCTGAGATTAAGAACTGGCCTCAGGTTAGCCAACTCAACTCATAAGGAGGCAAGAGCTGACTGCAAGATAGAGAGTTCTATGCTTAAATCCCCTGACAACAGGCTAAAAGCCTGTTATCAGTAATACAGGGGATCTGGACTTTGGTGAAAGAGTTGAAGGTCTGGGTTTAGCAGGATGAGTGATGTTTGGTTCTCTTAAGGGGAATAGAAGGTAACTATTGTTCTGAGTTCAGAGGACATGTGGGCTTATATTTTAAGAGTTGTTTGGTCCCAAATAGAATTTTCATTTTAGGAAGAACCACACATGCTCCACAGGAGGCGTCTATTAAGCATGAGGTTTGCAGGTGATCTTCCTGTAGGGCAGCCATGCGAAAGGGTCCCAAGAAAGTCTAAAGTCACACCCAAGGGACTGCCTGAAAGCAGAACCAGTGTGTCTCCCCACCTATGTTTTCTCGAAATGCATTAATCACTTATTCACCCCCAGGACTGGGGATTACTTACCCTGATGTTTGAAAACCCATGGTGACCCTTTCAAAAGCTTCAGAACCAAAAGGAGAAGGGACTTGGCTGTTGATGGAGGCTCTCAGCTCAGAGTTAGAATTAGCAGCTTCAGTTACCCACCCCACCCCCACCCCTGCCTGCCAGAGGGTGGGAAGGATTTCTGCATGGTGTGTCAATCACCCCAAGCCAATTACAATTTCTGCCTTTAGGATGCCAGGTCCTAAGCCTCTCTTGATCCAGCCATGAAAGAAAAAGGGGGTTCTTACTCTAAAAGAACCTTGAACATTTGCTTAAAAATTTTGTACTTAATTACGACTTAATTTCTATGCAACCATTTCTCACAAGCCAAGGAGATATTCATTGTTTTCATAAATATCATAAACGCAGAATGAAAGCAAGGATAAATTGATAGTATTTATGAAATGTTTACTGCTTCATCTAGGCTGTGTGTGTGTGTGTTAGGAAAACAGAATCTATAGAAACCTGAAAAGTAGCCAGGCTGTGGTGACGCACGCCTTTAGTCCCAGCACTCGGCAGGCAGAGGCAGGCAGATCTCTATGAGTTCAAGGCCAGCCTGTTCTGCAGAGTGAGTTCCAGGACAGAGAAACCCTGTCTTCAAAGACAAAAAAAAAAAAAGTGAAGGGTATCAAGAGAGTTAGGCTCCTCTTCTGGCTGCCTTGTTTGTGTGTGATAGAAACCAAGTAGCTTTATTTCACTCAGCTTGTGTGCAACCAAGAGACACCAACATCTGCTTCACTGAGTTATGATGAAGACTAACTGAAGCTATGGAATATTGCACAAGTACTAACACAAGCAGAAATGCTAATTTCCTTTACTTCCCCTTTATTTTACCAATGATAAGGAATTATAGAGCCCTATATTTTTGCACAAGGACCCGTTAGTCCCATGTGTCATGACCAAGGATATATCCTTGACCGCTAGGACCATGTTTGGGACACATTTGGCTAAGCAGCTCTTCCAGGTCCATATGACTGACCTCTCAAGGAGCTGGTGTGAGTAGTGGGAGCCAACTGACTCTAAGAAAATGAAGTTACTGTTTTCCCACAAATCTGCCTTCCTCAATTTTTAGATTAATTTTGTCTCAGTGTATGCTTAGGCTCCCATTCTGCCACAGACACTCATTAGTTTTACTGAAGTGAACTTGAGTAAGTCATAAAGTGTGCTATGAATCATTGTGGAATTACCTAAGCGACTATCTCCCTCCATCAAGGAATCGTCCCCTGAAGATGGAGAAAGTTGGCCATTTTTTCATACTTTTTTCATATACAATCACCGGCTTATGTTTGTAATGTCAGCGTCAGCACCATTAGCATAAAGTAATGGAAGATCCTTTGTTGTGGGAGGATTCCCCAGTACTGTAGACCTTTGAGTGGGTCCCTCTACCCAGTAGATGATCAAATTGCAGACATTGTGAATGCCCCTTAGAAAGCACAGACTCTACCTAGAGACACTGGTAGACATAATCTCAAAGGGCCCCTAAATGCTAGTTGTTCAGTCTGCCTCTGCTCTCAAAATAGCTCAGAGTGGAAGGTGGATGAGGCTCATGGCTTTAAATAGCCACAGGAGGACACTTGGCCTTTGTGGGCAGTCAACAGCCTGCTGTAGAGTGTAGAGCCCCAAACTCACAAAGTGCCTCTCAAAGTCAGCAGCTTCCCCTTCTCTTTTCTAATTCTCAAACCTGTTCCCCATGTCGAAGAGTATTTTGAGGGAGGCAGTATTTTTTAGGACAGTGAAGTAAATTGTTTCATTCCGCTTTCATTGTTTGGATGAATTTAACATTAGGGAAGGAATCAGAAGGGAAAGTATGGAACCAAGCAAGAAGGAAGAGGGGTACAATTGTTTGCTAAAGAATGAACTTAACAATACCTGTCTTATGTGAAAGGTCTGCGTTTAAAACAAGAGAAACGCTAAACTTTATTGTCACTGAATAAACAGTAAAGTTTAGCAGCATTTATCTCTAGAAAGGAATTGCAATGTTCTTTACTACTTGTGGTTTGTATTTTATGGTATGTTTTATTTTAATAGGTAGGTGCTCTATTGGGTAGAAGGAAAATCGAAACAAAAAGTTTAGGAGGGTGCACGTGAACATGATAACAGCGATTGATACTTTCATGTTTCCAATAATTTTATAATGTAAAGCACTGCTGACATCCACCAACCTGTAACCAGCTTAGAATCTGATGAAATCACTGTTGGCTGAACATCTTCAGAGCTGAGAATCATTTATTAGACCTCTGCTCTGAGTGCTACAGTCAAGCAGTTCAGGACTCTCTGCTTGCCTTCACGATCCCATGGCTTGGACTGTCGCAACCACACCTGACACAGATCTCAGTGAAAATCCAAATTACAAGCACAGTTCTCCAGCATCATCGAGAGGGAAGAATCCTCAGCCATGATAAGTGAAGACTGCACTGTGGAATGTTGTGTGACGGTGTTATGTTAAACCATTATACTGAATTCTATTTCTTGACTGTCCAAGGTAGGAATTAAAATATGGCTGTCCTTTCTGAAAGCCTCTTCTTGTGCCCTAACTCCCGACCCTGCTGTTCCGCGATCAAAGATGCTGTCTCCATACCTAGCATGGTAGCTTTGATTTGATCTTTTGGACATCGCACATAGGGAGGAATCAAGTGTGGTATTTGTGTTTTCACAATGAAGCTTTAAGTGAGTTTTCTAGATAATGCTAAGCAGGTGTTCGCAGTAGCTGGAGTTCTTGGTCCTCCAGTAGCAGTGTGTGTATGAGAGTTCCCACTCGCATTGCCAAAGTTAAGTACACTCAGTCTCTTCGCTGCTAGCCTTTTCAAAAACTAGTATTGCTGATAAAAGTAGTCTTTAATTTACCTCTAGTAAGGTAAAGATGTTCTAATCAGAAAATTAAAATTAAAAAATTATTTATATTACCTTTAATGTATAATCAATGTATTATTACACATGCATATGTGTGACTATATTAATAGATCACAATATTTGACATTGATTCATGTTTATTGTAGCTAATTTTTGTAATGCAAATAAACATTTTACCTGCATGAATAAAAATGTAGAGAAAATGGAGGATATAGGATGAAATACCAACTATGGAGATATCTGATTGTTATAATTATTGCCTTATTTTTCTTAAATTTTACTGCTAGATCTTTATATTGAGAAAAGCAATGTATCTAATGCCAACATATGATTTTTTTGTAATATCTTTTATTTTTAGTTAGTTATTTTTTTGACTTTTGTATATATTCATGTCTGCAGAGGGGTATGTGCAAGTGAGTGTAAGTGTAACTGGGCACCAGAAGAAGGTGCCAGAATCCCTGGCCCTGGACTTACAAGTGGCTGTGAGCTGCCTGGTGTTGTTGCTGGGAACGTAACTCCTTTCCTCTACAAGAACAGAAAACACTCCCAGCCTCGCCATCTCTCCAGCCAAGGGTCTTTTGTTTGCTTTGGTTTTTGTTGTGGTTGTTGTTGCAGCTTCCTGTGCACCCCCTTTCTCCCCTACCAGTCTTTGCCTTTGAGGTTTTCACTGTTCACTTCAACACAGGTACATAATAATGATCCTGTCGGTGCAGGAAGGGTTGGTCCTGAGAGTTTATAACTTGATGTAATTAACCCACAAGGTTTGTCTTCAGCTGCTCTCCCTTCGCCCTCTTGCCCATTTTCTATCTCTCTGGGGTTTCTCAGAAATTCACAGTGATAATGAGTGCCGCAGGAATTACAATAGGTTCAGAGGGAGGAAAAGACCCAAAAGAAGGAAAGTTTATGTAGTTATGTCAATGAAGGTGGTCCAAGGAAATTCTTGAAGTCATGTTCCAATGGAGTAGAGTTATTTGCCTTTTCGTTATTTTTCCATTTTCTTTGTTTTAATATTTCTATATTTTCAGAGATTTGCACCTGTTGAAACTCCTCCCCCTCTGCCCTTATGCTGACCAAACAATTTCAGGTTTCTGTCAATCAAGATTGTGTGGATGTGGAGTTTCTTTTTATTTGTTCATTTTCATATCTTGGGGTTAAGATGACCATGTCTATTATCCATATATCATGAAGGAATAATCATTTTCTCTTTTCAAATAAAACACTTCGTAAATGCCATGTCTCGGTTAACATGTATTTATTAATGAAAAATTACACTAAAATACACTTTATATTTATTTTTGCTAACTCGTAACCTGCTAAAATCCCACCATTTCCTGAAAGCACTGTAGATGCCAGTTTGTAGACACATGCTAGCTAGCCAGGCCCAATGTAAGTCATGTGATAGGACACAGGATGGGATTATTTTCAAGCCTCAAACTTTTGCGTCAGCTTTTAGAAACATTGGATGAATAAAACTTCTCACTGAAAATGTTAAAGTTCAGTGAAACATTGTGGAAGTCATTCTCCTGTTAGCATACACCTGGACATTGCAAAGGAACCCACTGGTAGCCAGTTCTTTAAAGGAGGGGTGTAAGTAATTGCCACAGCATTCATGTGCTCTATGGACAAATGGAGATCTGTTCACTATTAATGTATCTTTTTTCTTCCTCAAACTCAGTCATATTTGTTCATGCTAGGTGTAGAGAGAACATGACATTTACCTTCTTTTATAAACCCCCTGAAGTTTATTATTTTTGCTATCAAGGGCTTCTCACTCTTCCTACATGCAAACAGATAGAGCACAACCACGCTTCCAGCTTTGCTCCTTCTAGCTTCCAGCTAAGATTCCTATCTCCCCAGCCTTGCCAATATGTTACCTTCTGTTCACACCAAAGGCAAGCTGGAAACTCCCTGTGGGTTTGCAGAACAGAAGATGGAGGAGCTTACCCAGGAAAATCTCAGGGTAGTGTGGAAAATAGTTGACCAAGCTACACAAGTGTGGCTACTAGAGAGAACAGACTGAAGGGCATATAGAATCAGGACAGCTCCTCCATTTACAATGGCTTTGGAGAAACACACTCAAGAAAAATGTATGCACGTATTGGCTTTGTGGGAGCCTAGGCAGTCTGGATGCTCACCTTACTAGACCTGGATGGAGGAGGGTGGTCCTTGGACTTCCCACAGGGCAGAGAACCCTGATTGCTCTTTGGGCTGACGAGGGGGGGGGGGCTGATTGGGGGGGGGGGAGGGAAAGGGGAGGCGGAGGTGGGGAAGAGACAGAAATCTTTAATAAATTTAAAAAAAAATAAACTAAAAAAAAAGAAAAATGTAGAAATTCCACCATCACCTGATCCACTTCCTGTGTGTCCTTCCTTTCAGGGGGACCTCAGACAAAAGCAGTTTGAGATTGTGAGTCTGTGGGGATCACAAAACTTCTGCTTTACCTCCAAACAGGAGACCAGGAACATTTTAAATGAAGATTTGTGGAGAAAAGGGGTGGCAAAAGCCCCAAATCATACACAGGCTTAGAGCCCCAAGTCCTTGTGGCAGAGCAGATATGGAAACCAAGAGAGACTGTGAGCAGCAGTGGCAGATAACACACTACAATATAGTGTTCTCTCCGTGTTTCTGTCTTTGTGTATGCCTCTCTCTGTGTCTTGTCAACTATCTATCCGTCTGTCTGTCTTTCTTTCTATCTATCTATCTATCTAT
Source organism: Alexandromys fortis (assembly GCF_014885135.2). NCBI lineage: Eukaryota > Metazoa > Chordata > Mammalia > Rodentia > Cricetidae > Alexandromys > Alexandromys fortis. The sequence continues at coordinate 16,257,595 of NW_026067896.1, read as the reverse complement.
CTATCTATCTATCTATCTATCTATCATCTATCCCCATATGCAGAGAAATCAAACAGACCAAAAGAAGGGAATAAGAACTGCACAGATGGAAGTAGAGACTCCAGGAGTATGAAGAAAAGGAAAGCTTAATTTGACTTGACACGGTGGTGCATACCTGTAATCCCAGAACTTGGGGAACTGAGACAAAAGGACCTTGAGTACAGGACCATCCTTTGCTACACAGCGTGATCTTTCTATAAACCAGTTTACAATAAAAATGAAAGGAAAGAATGGAAGGAAGAATGGATGAAGGGGGAGCATATGAAAGAGAAAGAAAGAAAAACTGTGTCATGCAGCCGTGTGACTTTAGGTCTCAGAGACACCAAATTTCATAGCTTCGTATTATCCATCACAGACATGTAGCTCTCATTTGTCTGCGTGAGCTCAGACCTGGTTACGGACTAGCAGCATTTCATAATCAGTTTTTTTTTTTTTAAAAAAAAAAAAGGCACATAAAGATGGCGGATGAAAGAGGAAATCAAGGGGAAGGCTGAGTTTCACGCCAGACATTGGCTTGGGTACTCTCCTCACATGGTTGCTAAGGACCCACAACGGATCCAGGGGAGCTCTCTGGCATTCTAAGCATTTCGACAGCACTCCCTTTTCTTGACCTTTGCTGACATACTATAATTTTATGAACTCACAAGATGAGGATGGCTTATTTAAGTCTGAAGTTGTCTTGTCTGGAGAGGAACTTTTGCTAGCCTCCTGTTGGGAAAAACACCCACCATGACCTCTTTCTGTGGCAGCTGCCATTGGAGCCAGGATTGATGGGAGCTCTGAGTGTTCTATAGACATGGAAAGAAACACTGCCTTTGAGCTGAAATTAGAGGGGAGGAGAAGTGTTCTCTGTGAAGGTGGTGATTTGGGCTATTTCTCGGCCCCCGTTCCATAGTTATGATCCTTCTGATCAAGTTCTGTTGAACTCAATTTGGCAGAGGGATGAGTTTCTGGACAGGGGCTGTGTGCAGACACTGGCTTATCACTACAGGGCTGACATGAAAGAAGAAACACTCCACCCAAAACTTCCCAAGCATCACTAGGGAGAATGTTTTCCCTGATGTGCACCACCTGCCACCTGCCCAACCCACCACTTCCCGGACAAAATGAAAAGTTCCTACCACTTCAGCTCAGAGTCACTGAAGCCTTTGTGAGGAAGCTAGATTCTGTGTCAGAGAGAACAAGGCAGTGAAATCCTGGCGACTGTTTATCCTTTGATGTTGTAGTCAGAAAGTATGCAATTAACTTTTCCTCTTGACATTAAATTTTCTTCATCTATCCTCCTGGAGTCATAGGCGGGGGTGAGAGCATTTTTTTTTTTTTTTTTTGTGACTGAGTCTAAAGAAATATAGTTACTTTAACCAGTCTCTGGGGTTTTAGATTTCTTGGACTTCCCACCTTCTCAGCACAAGGTGAGTTTTTCCCAAGAAGCCCTATAGCTTTTCACCTAGTAATGCATGTGGAAAGTCCCTCTCAAACAACCTTATTCCTTTTGTCTGTGTAAGTTCTTAGTCCCGTAGGTCTTCTGAGGTTAGCCAAAGGATTTCTTTTTTAATAGAGACAACTGAGAAGTCAGCGCATGGAAACAAACCAGAGCCTGCACCCTACCCCACATTGTGACTGCATCTACGGATGTGTCTCAGAGTCCTTCCTTTCTCTTGCTTGGTACTAGATTCATGCGAATGGGGGGGATGCTATAGAGTCAGAATAAGCCCATAAACTGTCCACAGTCATTTACATGAGAGCTGTGTAAAGAAGTCTTAGCCTGAGGCCACAGGTAGGGTTCCAAACCCAGGTCTTCTGCACCTGAAACAGAACCTCCCCCTCTTGGACTCTTGGGTTTTCTCCTCTTTTTTTATATTTTTTAATTTTTTTCTTTTCTTTTAATTTATTTATTTATTTAAGATTTCTGTCTCTTCCCCACCGCTGCCTCCCTTTTCCCANCTCCCCCAATCAAGTCCCCCTCCCTCGTCAGCCCAAATAGCAATCAGGGTTCTCTGCCCTGTGGGAAGTCCAAAGACCACCCTCCTCCATCCAGGTCTAGTAAGGTGAGCATCCAAACTGCCTCTCCTCTTATACTTGTCCAGGAATGGGTCAGTAATAACAGCTTTCATGAGCAAAGTGTCGGAGACTCTGGGTTAACAAGTTTGAAAAGATTATTTACTGAAAAGTTCATAGAGCTCACATTAAATATTATGAAGAAGACCTTGAAATTACAAAGTGGGATGCATGAAAGATATTCTATTTATCAAACTATACACCATTCAATTCTTTCCATTTTTGAATGTGTGCTTCTTGGGAGAAGGGTTCTGCTTGATGCACTACACCATTGCAAAAGACCAAGTTATTTTTAAAATTCCTATCTGAGGAAACACTTTTCTTCTATAATTTCCCCTTTTGATTGAAAATCATAATGGATAATAGGCAATTTCATTAGTTACTAACAGGAGATAAACATATTCAGACATTTAGAGTGCTGAAGCCAAGCTCCATTTTAAAATTGGCATTTTCAGAGTGGTAGGAATGAGGCTTTATGAGTCACTATTTTATCTGTTTGATGTGTCAGACACTGATAAATTATCTCTTTGGATTATCTGATTTAATTTTCACCCGAATCTTATTATCTGTTGTTTTACATGTACAAATGAAGAAACCAGGGCCTGATGATATTTCATAAATAATTATTGCAAAACCATCCAATCAACAAGAGACAGAGGCAGGGCTTCCATTCACTGTCCTGATAACAGTTTAATATTAAATATATTAAATCTCTATGTTAAATAAATAATTTATCACTCTCCTTCTTCTTGTACCCCATTTGGCAACCTGCCATATCAAACTAGAATAAACCAATTCTAACTTTAAGTTTCTTTTATGTAAAATGCTGAGTTAGCATGAAATAATGTTGAATCATTGATCTCTTATATGTACTTAAAATATATATATATATAACAACTAAATGTTACCAAATGATTTATTATGATGGGTGCTAAATTACAATGTATATGAAATGGACTCATTATGGAAACACATAAAAATAGTTAACTAGTTTTGTAATTATATTCACACAAGAATCTGAAATATAGTTTCTGTTCTGCCTTTTAAAATATATCCACAGAATTACTTTTGTAGTTTTGCCACACAGTTTTACAATACTGATACTGCACCTGTATCATCTACCCTACTATAAGAATGAAACAAAATATGAAAGCAGTTAATAGAAAATTATTCCTTTCCATATCCATCAGTGATTCCAAAGATGAAAGTTTGTTTCCATTGGCAGTGAGGATGGATGGTAGCCATTAGCATTTCAGCTCTTACATACATAGACATATGTATGAATACACCCATGTGCTGCTTGGGCTATTGTCCCATCTGTAGGTGTTTGCCTTCTGAGTTGACCAGTGATTGCCAATTCTACTGGGACATTGATATTCTTTCTTTTTTTTTTAACCATGTTTCTCTCAAAAATCAAATATATAAGAAAGAAATACAGCAGGCTAAGATCTACAGTGCTACAAAGCAAGTTAAAACAGTTACTAAGTTACCAGTCACAGCAGTTTATGTATTTTTGCTATTCACAGACTGCAGACTCTTGTTGAGTCTCTGAGCTGATGGAAATTGATGACATATAGACATGCATTCATGTGAGTCCATAATTAATGATGTTTATACTGTAATAAGCACATTCATTTTTAACACCATTCAGTAAACAGATTCCTTTAGGGCTTGAGCTAAATCTGCTATCACAATTACACACAAAAGAACCTGTAAACAAGTTGACGGTACACATATGTACAAGCAAACTGCACTGGAAAAGCGAAGAGGTAATTTCAATAGGTGTCACTTGGGATATACCAATGTGCAACAAACTGATTCATCATCAAGTGTCAGAATGTGGTCAGCAAAAAAGGAACATGAGCAAGGCCCCTGTCAATCACCACTCAGTGTTACTTCCAGCAAAATCCAGATGCTTCCATATGTGGGGTGGCTTCACATTCAAAGCGTCCGAGACAAAAGGAAAGAAATATTGAGAATCCCTGCTGAATGGGTCTGGAGATCTCCTGGTAGCTTATTCGGTACAGCCCCATAGTCGAGAAGGGTCGGGGTGATGTGGATATTATTTAAGCAATTACATTTAATTTAAAGAAATCGTTCTGTTAATTGGGTTCCATGTAGTGCTCTGCTTGTTATGAAAGATGTGGGGAATGAGAACTTAATTTTTTTTTAACTTCCTCCCAGTATCACAAAGAGTCGTTCTTTATGGACTTAGCTGAACACTATTGCCAGCCTGAAGAGTGTCCCTAGAAGCTGATCCCATTAACCAATTTCAGGGAAGCTTGAATGAAGCTCTCCTAAGTTAGTGTCTCTGAACATTTTGGATAGGATACGATTTCAATAAATCCTTAGTCCAGTTTTTTATACCGAGGGACAGTAATGAGCAATGTTGATACTTTCACTTCCTCACCCCGCATGCTTTCAAAACTAATTGCCATACCATTCTCTAAAATAGCCAGAACATGGTTTTTTAAAAAGGTCTCCTGATTCAGTTTCCTTTAAAATAAAAATAAAAATGAACAAGCAGAAGAAAATTGAAAGGAAACTCAAAGACAGGATGGTATAAAACTTCCCATCTGATCCAAATTGCTAGGAACAAAAATTTACTGCAAACTTCATTAGAACAACTAATTAAAAAGCAAAAAGAAAACATTTCTTCCTCAAGCCTTCAAGACCACATGTGTAGAGGGCTCATGGAGAAAATTCGCCCACTGGTGCACCTGGGTCTTTGGTTCTGTGGACACGCTGCACAGGTCCCCGAGAGGAGGGATCTTGCTCTATCAGCTGAGCCCTGGCTTGAGAGACAGGCTCTTTGAAGGGTCAGGCTTATGTGCTTACAACCTGATCCCATGAAGCACCCAGGAAGCTTGCATAGGTTAACTTCTAACACCTCTCACATTCTCCCACAATCTCCAAGGCGCTGACTGAGCATGTAGTCTATCTTTCTGCCGTAAATGTAGACATTTATCTCTTCTGTCTAGCGGATATCCAAACAAGTAAGACATGCTTCCTTTCGTTTGACTCTGATCCTCCTTTTCTGAGCAACTTTTTGGTCCTTGTGTAAACAGTCTGAAAGAGTGATTGGCAGGAGCCTGGAGAGCGTTTGGTGTGCTCAATGTGCCCTGGAGACTTGTCACCTATTTACCATATGAATATTTCTAACTGATTGCTGTAACTTCAAAATAATTAGGCTGATAAGCAGTTTAAGTCACAATCGTGCAGGCCGCATTGAGCCCATGGACTATGAGAGAGGAATTCAACTGAAAGACCAGTGAAATCGCACTGGGAATAGCCAGTGGATTTGTGCGATCATTTCTTTCTTTTCTCCTTAGAAATCACCACTTACATTCGGTGGGCATTTTGTTTCTCTCCTTTTGTTTTGTTCTTGTCATGAGCAAATTTGAAACACATAGTTTGAAATTCAAACCAATGGTTTGGCATTTCTTTAAATACAATTTTTTGTTTGTTTTATCTATAGAAGATAAATCTAGGTATTTGTATCATATTCTCTGCATCATTAATAAATATATACATTCATAGTAGAAGAGAATTCTAGAAACCAGAACTACAATAGACTATCTAGGAAACCAATGTAAACTGTAATAATTAGTTTCCTAAATTCAAAATTTCAAAGTTTCAAGCTACATGTTTATGTGTATACATATGTATAGATATATAACTATTTATATATATATATACATCTAGATAGATGTACACACATATATACATATATACATGCAATTTATACACCAACACACAAAACACCCAGATACCCATGCTCTTTACACACAGTCTTGCATTTCGTTGCCTTTTTTGTTTTTTTTTTGTTTTGTTTTTTTTTTGCCTTATCCCCCACCCCAGCTTAGAAGAGCAATCACGAGACATTGTGGGATGCAGGAAGCCAATGCATTTGTATTTTGATCTGACTTGAATAAAAAAGAACCTAATATTTGCTTAAAAGTCAAAATGAGAAAGCAGAAGGGTACACGGACACATGCCTGTGTAACACATGTGGCCCAATCACCCACCTGTTGTATGTCTTTTGAAATTTTCCCTGGTGCCCTGAACACAGCATGGCAAGCAGTCTCGGGTATTCCTTGTACCCGAGCATCTCTTAGGACCAGACAGAGTGCTGTCAGTTGAGCCCAATGACTGCCCCTCGTAGAGTTCTCAGTGCAAAGTAAAATCTGTGGCAGAGACAACAGAGAACTACCTTCCAAATTTACCTTTTTCCTTGTCTCCTCTGAAAATTCATGTCCAATAGCAGTTTAAAATATCTCATTTCTTTTAGAATGGGTGCTGGGTGGAGATTATACTAACTACTCATTACTGACAGTAAAAGAAAAGGAGAAACAGATAAACGCTCGGAATAAAAAGGAGAAGCAGCTATTTATGAGACGTTAAGTCCACAGCCTTTGGAATACAATAAGCCCAAGAGAAAATTCTTTTCTATCACTGTTGTATGGGACTGTGTGCTGTATTTTCTTTCTAAGCTTTATTGAGCTTATCTGTAAGGCAAGCGGCAGTGAGGGGGGATACATTGTTAGATTATTAAAGAATTTAGTGAAATAAGGTATATTCAATACCAAGTAGAGTTTCTGACATGAAATGACAAGTCCTTAATACACATTATTTAAAAACTTGTTTTTGAACTTATAATTCTAGTATGATGATCTAATATTTACATATAGGATAAATACAGAAAACGTACAGAAATAACATGTTTGTGTGAAATGGATTCAATTCAAGTTCTTCATTCAAAATTGGATTTCCTAGTAGCTTATGTTGTTCGTTCCAGTGATGTTCACATGACATGCACCCCACCAATATTTGATGAGTGCACACACAATCGATGGTTGATCGATTTAAACTCTCAAGTCTTTAGTTTCCTTTTTGTAAGATGGGGTTATAGTGATTGGATCTTCACTCTATCACTTTAATGCTGGTCTGATAAATTTAAAATAGATATCAAATTATTTAAGGCCACAAAAGTTTCCTCAGAGAGTTGACGTGAACCTGTTTGATAAGGCTCAGCACCCAGGGATTCTGAGGCTTGTCATGTCTACGAAGACAGGGAGGGAGAGCCAGCCCTGGACAAATCTGTGAAACAACGAAACGTATTTTGCAAGATCTAAGTGCCCTCTTCAATGAGTGGACACTCGACCCAAGAACATAAAGTGTACAATGAAAAGTTAAAATGAGGGAATCTTTGGTCCACTGTGAGAACTACCCTTCCCCTTCCTGATTTCATGTCTGAGATCTTGTAGTCTACCGTTGATCACTTAGAAAGCATTCCAACAGGATCGTGCAAAACCCAAAAGGCTCCAACGTGCTTCAGAACTAATACACTTAGCTGTTGACATGATTGGTAACATTGATGAAGTGTGATTTGGTGAGGAAGACAAAAAGACTCATCTAGAAATTACTCGACTGTCTAAGACCCAGACTGCTAATCCCCTTTCATGCCCTCCCAAAAGATAGCATACTCCTTCTTCCGAACCTCTGCCCTCACACCTACAGAAAGGGATGGCTGCATCAGGCATCATATAAAATGCATAGACATTTAAGTTGGTGATTGTTGTGCTTTCTTAGCTTGTGCCTTGACGAGGAGGTTTTTTTTTTTCCCTAGAAATGGTGCAGAAAGGAAGCCATGGCTTCTAGCAGAGAAAGGACTCAGTTATCTTTAAGGTACTGGCCACTGGAGTTTGACCATGCTCCCATGAGTGGATACCATAAATAGGACTTAGTGTAGTCCTTTATTTCTTTATTTTTTCTTTTTTGGGGGGAGTGGGGAGCAAGGATGGGAGGGTGGATTGGGGAGGAATGGGAAGTGAATGTGATCGGAGAAATCCCAAAGAATCAATAGAGATATTATATTGGAGAAAAAACAAAAAGGAAAGGAAAATAAATGCAAAGCATTCCTTAGTTAAGTTTCTTCTTTTATGCAGGATTTAGATTTTTGAATGAACATTCTTTGCTGTGAGGGTCTTTCTTGGGCACTGGAAGAGTTTTGGTGATGACCCTCATCTCTACTCACTGGACTTCAGCAGCACCCCTCTGTCACGATCGCCGAAAACATCTGCAGGTATTGCCAAAGACTGCTGGGCCACAAAATCATCCCTAGTTGACAGGAATTGCCTTAAGTGCACACAGTCTGTGCAAACCAAAAAAAATTTCTAAAAATGTTTGTCTACACAGAAAAAGATAAACTACTGACCCCTGGTCACAATGGAGGAAAAAACTGTTAATGACCAACATGAATTCTAATTTAGCTTCTGCCAAATGCATTCTTCTGCACTTCAATTGTAGCTAAGTGCTGGAGCCCTTGCTTCTCCACCCTAGTTCCTGGGTTCAATTCCTGACACTACATTCTGTATTTTTTCTATTTGTTCATTTATTTTTATGTAAGATTACATTGACTTTACACATGGTGATAGGGAGTTTGACCTCCCCCGCCCCCAGACATGTGTAATGTTTTAATAATATCAGGGAACTAGCTGGGCGATGGTGGTACATGCCCTTAATCCCAGCACTTGGGAGGCAGAGGCAGGCAGATCTCTGTGAGTTTGAGGCCAGTCTGGTCTCCAAGACTTAGTTCCAGGACAGGCACCAAAGCTACAGAGAAACCTTGTCTCAAAAACAACAAAAATAAAAAAATAATATCAGGGGACCAATATCAATTAATCAATATTCTAAATGGTAATCTATTGTTCAGAATTTTAAATATAAGTTAAATTTCTTAACCAAAGACTTTTTCTATATACTCAAATGATCAATAACCATTGCCCTAACATGAATGTAAAAGCAAGTCATATGTGTGCACACCCACACCATATACACACAGATGCAATTGTAACAATATCTCTTTGTTACTTTGTAATACATCAGTTTTCTGGCTCTGCTTCTATTAGTGATGGATAGAACCAATATAAAAAAAATAGAGAGAGAACCTAAAGTTTTGTTGTTTTTTTTTTTTTATTGTGCAAATCCAGGTAATAGCTAGGGGTTCATTCTAAGAAAAACCTAAACAAGACAGAGCAGATCACAGAAGTCCAGACTCACTAAATCCCTAGTTGGCCTCTAAGTGCTTCTACAAGGCTGATTAATGGGAAAATTGCCCCTACCCTCCTCCAGAGCAAACCACGTGATAATTGCTGAATTAGGGAACATGTTCTTCTTTATCTTTTTTTAAAAAAAAAATAGTTTCCCTACATAAAGCATGACTGACATTCTAGGACTTAAAATTTGTTCACTAATTAGAGGAGTTTGTTGTTTTAAGAGGTTAGGAAGTTGGGGCATTAAAGGCATCTTCCCACTTGTGTGCAGAAGAGGGAAAACAACAGACTGAAACAGGTGGAGCTATGTTGTTTGTGTGTGTATGTTTATATTGACAAATAATCTTAGTTAGCTGGTCCCCACTTCCTTTTGTATTTATTTAAATGTTCGTCAATGCTCATGACAAGTTAATTATTCTGTTCCTTGTGCTATAAGGGTACTTGTCATCTATCCAATTATTCTTCTGTTATGTTCTAGGGTCAGCTTGGTGAGTCACTGTAACCTTCTGACCTTTGTGGTGTATGTGTGTATGAGAGAGAGGGAGACAGAGACAGACAGAGACAGACAGAGACAGGGGAGAGAGAGACTCTGGTTTAACAATCTTTTTTTGTAGAAAGACTAAAAAATTTTAGCACTTCATTTCTTTTGTGCCCTTACAGTTGGGTTATCACCATTTTTAATTCCTTCTGTTCTTTCTCATATGCTTACTCTTATATACAAAGTTTTGTTTTACATTTTTGGTTAATGTAATGGTTCAACATCTCCATTATCCATGGGCATCATATCTTGCTTGAGTCAAACTGGACAAAGCAAGCAATTCAATGGTTTAGGATTGTACTAATAAAACAACTGAATTCACTGATTATTCCACGTTGCTTTGGTATTATCTATACATTTCACCAACGGAACCATCTTTGGGGAAGCATAATCATTAAATTATGAATTATTTTCTGGATCCTTTGATCCAAACTGAGTAATAAAATGAACTGACCCAAAAAAAGTCATTAATTTCATTTGCTGTTGGGTATTAATAAAATACACTTTTCTTAGAGATGTTCCCCATTCACCTGGGTTAAAGCTATAATGATACAGACTTTCTGACTGAGGAGTGGAGGCCCATCTACCAAGAGACAAAGCTGTGATGCAGAGGCTTCCAACTCAAGGAAAGGCACAAACACAGAACCATGGGAAGGAGACTTTGGTTGAAAGGCAGATGAAATGATATAAATGGATTTTGGATAAATACTAGTGGCCTAGTCCTAAAACATGCTTTTTATTTTCTGTGACAGTGAATGGTATGTGCTTTGAATTACATGTTGACTGCCTTAGTTCCTCAATAGCAATTTCTTAGAGTGGGGCCCTTGGAACATCAAAATTATTAAACATACTAGCTCAAAATTCAGCATCCCTGGCCCTGCTTCAAGTTTTATGAGGCTGACTCTGAAGTCCACATAAGGAGATCTCCTCTTCAAAAAGTGCCACAATGGGTTTTAATGTGTAATGATTACTGAGCAAGAAAGAAAGAAAGAAAGAAAGAAAGAAAGAAAGAAAGAAAGAAAGAAAGAAAGAAAGAAAGAAAGAGAAAAAAATTGCAACAGTGGTCACTCGGGGAAAATCCCCTTTCCAATGTCCTTCGCAAAATGAGAAGAACAAAAATTTCAAAGCAAATACATCACAAAGCTGTGGTTATTGAAGTTGAAGACTCTTCTTTCCACAAGGATAGGGTACAATAATCATTTTTTCTTGAGCTAGAATGATGAAGGCAATATAAATCAAACTCAATCCATCATGTTCCATTTCTTCTAATTTCTTCGCAGATATCCATCATTATATAGTCCCTTACTATTGACACCTAACTCCATTGTAACCCCAAATACACACTGTTCACACTGATTCTTTTCCTAGTGTGTTCTTTTGACACTCTAAAAGAAAATAAATAAATTGGAACAGTGGGCCATCAAGACCGTAAGATGCCAACAGTACCAAGACATTAAAGAGAGAAATGGCCCATGCTAAAACCTATAACTCAGCATGCAAATTGGCAAAAACATTTATCTGCCACAGAGTCACCAGGGGGAAAATAATTCCCTTCATTTTTCCTTAGAAAATTGTTATGTCAAGTAGAGATGACAAAGAATTCATCCTATAAGTTCACAGAAAATGTTTTATTAATTCTAGCAAAGACCAAACATAAGGCCAACATTACTCAGATTGTGTGACAGTGTATCCAGTGGTAGAAGCACCAAGACTCGGCTCTTCTGAGTTAGACTACTCTACTCTACACCAAATTGGAAGATTGACAGCCAAAAAGGAAAAAAAAGTTAAGAGTCAAAATTTGACTTCCTTTGTAGGAACTGTACTGGAGCAATTTTTCAAAATGCTGTATCTGCCATTTCTTTCCCTCCTAGGAGAATGTTATGCTTGGCGGGGGGGGGGGGGGATATTCAAAGGGTTGGAGAGTCTGGAGAAGCAAACACAGCCCCAAATCATAAGCAGGGGTGGCTAAGCGAATGAATAATAAACCGACACCTGCCATCTGTGGGAAAGGATGCTTCTGAATCAAACAAGGACAACGGATGCATGGAAAGTTCCATGTGGTCCGTCTTTTAATCAAGCATTGCTTCAAAATAAGTCAGCTGAAATAGGCATTCCACTATGGAGACATGTTTGTTATTGCACCCCTCCTCCCTTCTAGAAGCTCAGCATGCATGCTTTTCCAGCAGGGTAGCTGTGCTTATGTACAAAGGGATACAACACAGCATAGTTTGGAAGCCACTTCACAAGATCGCTCATAAATATACATCACTGCATTATTTTTCTGAGCGGGCAGTAGTGACCTATGCCTTTAATTCCAGCACTCAGGAGGCAGAGGCAGGTGGATCTCTGTGAGTTTGAGGCCAGCCTAGTCTACAGAGTGAGTTCCAGGATAGGCTCCAAAGCTACAGAGAAACACTGTCTCAAAATAAACAAACAAACCAACAAACAAAACCCAACAGAAGAGGTCACTATAGTATGTTAACATTTGTGTTTTCCTTTCCCTCTGCTATTTGTATTTTTGTTCCCTTCTTAATAGTAGGTAGGAGGACTTTATAAATATGTCCCTGACTTCAGGAGACTCATATCCATTTAGGGAATGATCTCCCCAAATTTATTGGATTTAACATTATAGGATTTCAGAGAAGGCATCCCAAACTAAGTCTCTATACATGTCAAGTTCATTTGACCATCCAGTGATATTCATTTCTTCATAGCAACAATGGACAGCTCCTGTCAAAATCCACATTCAAGAACTGAACTGTACATATATTGCTCTGTCCATAACTGTACTTAGGGCTCTGAAGCCAGGGATAGCAGAGTGCTTAATCTCAGGGATCACTTAGCCAGAGATCTTTTCCAGTGTGCTGAAGACTGCAAGGAACACACTGAATATCTCCTCGCCAAAGGGAACCTAAGACTTTATGTTCTTGGCGCCTCCTCAAAGTCTTCTACTGACTTGGGCTAGATTTCTGAACATGTCCATACCCTCACAAGTGGATGTCAGGCTTTTTTGTCTTTTCTGTTTAAACATTTTACCATGGGGCAGGTGTCACATTACAGGGAGCCCCAAATGAAAGTGATATGTTGTTTTTCAACAGATCTCTACTACTAAGCTTGTTCACTGTGAGCACAAACAGTACCCATGAAGAAAAAAAATGCCTTCATATCATAGCCTGCAGTTGCTCTAAGACTGTGGGTAAGACGTTTCATTTCTTCTGTGGAGATTGTAGCAGTACCTGTGGGTTGATGGCCAGCCCAGTCCTTGAGTGCCTCTCTTTCTTGACACCATTATGATTAAGTGCTAAAATTTAAGAGAACGGACTTTGGCCAGTTTATTCAAACCTCAAATTCTCTGACAGCCCTTTCAGTGAGTCAATGATCATCCGGTCCACAATTCACATCCAGATTCTTCTGACCCATTAAAATCCATAATGCTTCCCAGTATCTTCCATAGTTACTATGATGGTATCTTTGATTTACCATCAAGAGACAGAGACAATGAAGATGCATTAGTAGGGTTCACACACGAAGCTATCTATCAACCATCTGCTAAAATATTAATACACAAAAGAATACTTTCAGAAATGATAATTTTTCTGGCAATTCAGCACCCCAAGGAAACTTTTTCACTTAAATAAAATTTTAAACTTTATCTGAAGCATCAGGACAAGAAAACATTGCCTTATCCTATTACCCACCTGTGTAGTCAAGAATTACAAAAAAAATTCAGAAAGACAACCATATACTAACAGACATCAATAAATCAATGAGGAAATGTTTAAATAATAGATGTACCCTTTAAAAAGTTTTCTTAAAACAAAGAAACTTCTCATTAGATTTTTTTTTCTCCCATAGACACTATCTGGTTGTCTTTATTACTTGTGCTAACTACACACATGTGAGCACGCACACACGCATGCGTGCACACACACACACCAAAAAATTAGGAATGCTTGGCACATTATAGTGACAAATCATTTTTCAGTTACCACTAAGATGTGTGATAAATGCAGAAAATTAAAAGTTGTCTTTGGACATTCATTTAGCACAAGTGAACAAAAGAACTATTGGAAGATTGATAGAAGACAAGAGGCATGTGGGTAGACATTGTTAACAGTTTCTTTTGGACTGTATCTATACAGGTCAGGAGTATATTTTTTAAAAAAGCTTAAAAAGTCAAATTCATAACTTTTGTGTTCCAGCCACCCACATGGGTCCTTACAGACATTACAGAAATGGGTACAGCTAAACCATAGTGTGGCCACAGCCAAACCCCAGGATCCCAAAGGCAACCAAGCCTGTCTACAAGCAAGCAATAATGTACAGGGGTAGTTTAAAGTTCATATGAGAAATTAAGAAGCATGTGGGGGTACAGATCCTCTAAAGCAAGCAAACCGAAGGCTGGATGCATCATCGATTATTGGGTGTTGTTCCTAGCTTCACAACTCATAGGGATGCAAAGAACTTGCCTGAACAAAAGGCCTCATCAATAATATGTGGGCAAGTTAGAGCTCCGAGTCAGGTGGAGAATGGGGATCGTCAATTAAGAATGGAGAAGGCTGAGTGCAGGGCATCTCAAAGCTATGTTTGTGGATGTGAATATCTGCTTGTTGGTTAAACACACACAGTGTTCCACTAGCTCATCCCACTGTCTCCTAACTTAGGGAAAGAGCCCAGCAGTGCAAAGGAGCCCGGGGGTATGTATTTCAAAATAAGAAAGAGAATTTATTGATGGGGGGGGCTAATCAGCGTTAGAAATCATTGCGAAGGGAGGCTGGGAAATCTACCCAGGAGGGTCTTAATGAAGAGGCAGAGGTTCCTTTGTCTGAATGCTCTTGTGGGGGCAGCTGGAAGTGGGATGTCAGTCCTTGGCTGTCCAGGCCCCTGGGTTGTGTGCATCCATTGTGCGTATATACAGACATAGATTGTGCGTGTGGCGCACAAGTGCTCATGCATACGGAGTCAATAGAAACTGGCATGTGGAGATCTAAGTGAAAAAAAATCACACAAATCCACCATTCTCCCTTCACCCCATAAACAAAAGCGAAGACAAAATAATAAAAATCTTGACTCTTTCCCCATCCTTGGCCAAAGGAAGGAGGCAGAATATGAGAGGAAAACAAACATAAAAAATCCGGTTTGGGATACATGAGCCCCAAAGCCTGTGAGCTCCTCAGCTACAGCTTTCACTGTAGGGAAGATTCCCAGCACATGGGATCAAGTCAATAAAAGACAAAGGACAACACAGGAGCTCGCTTCTGGTTCCACGTCTGAAAAGGAATCTACCCTGTGGATTTACACATTAAGGTGAGCTAGTTAAAGTAGGCAGTAGTACATCAACGGACTATTGTGTTCTAACAAATGTGGATCGTTAGTTGATACTTTTCCTTTAACATAGGTGCTCCTTTGGGGAGGTTTATTTCAGAGTGGCGACTACCCGCAGCCCTCCCCTATAGATGATACTTCCGTAAAAGTTCAGACTGCCAAGGATGTTTCCTCTCGGGGAAGCGATCCGGAATCTTTATCTTCAGGAAATCCTGGATGCACTTCTCCAGCTCTTCCTCGATGGAGAGCTTTTCCTTCGCAGCTTTCTTTTTGCTGCTTATGTTCGACTCCCTGGAGCCTGACGTCAGAGTCCTGAGCAGGTCACTTTTCCGCCTCATCTCTGACTGCTGGATCAGCTGCACGGGGCCCTTCTTAATGGGCCGGTCCAGGGTCTGGATGTTGCTCTGGCGCGTTACAGGACCGCAGATCACCGTCTCCTGGGGAGAGCTGGCCTCTGACTGGCTGTCGCAGCTGGAAGTGGAGAGGTCATTGCAGGAGGTGCCGCTCTCCCCTTTGTCTCCCTTGCCGTTCTTGCAGCAGCAATCACAATGAGAGGAGGACCACCTGGAAGGCTCACCTGGAAGGGAAACACAGACCCACAAATGAGTGCCGGCAACTCAGGGTGATGCAGAAGACGAACACGTTAGTGTTCCGAGAATACAGGTATACAATACAATATAATACAATCTCTTCATCCAGAAACTAAGTCATCAAAGGGACATCCATTACTAATAGAAGACTGTGAATCTACTATAATACGGTATCGTGCTGAAGCGCACCAACACTGCACTCAAGAGCCCTAGGTAGAAATATACCCAGGAATTTATCAGTCCTAGGTACCTGACAGATCCAAATTTTTAAGGCTTCAGTTCTACCAGCCGTAAAACCAGGATAATAACTTTCTTAGTAGCTGCAGTCTTGGGGATGGCTTAGATGAAACAAGCAGAATGGAGTAGGTGGCATACAGTAATCCCAGAAAATGTGTGCCAATTTTACGGTGGGTAGCATTGAACCCTCAGCTAAAACTCCACCTGTAGCAGCCAGGATGCAGTAAGAGGCTATCCATATAAGTGGAAATGCATCAGCTAGTGAAGAGGCCTCTGGCCAGCCCCAGCATCTCATTGGTTTTCCATCATCCTAGGGACCGAAGAGCTCCACTTAGCAGTTACATGCATGGAAACACTAAGACCCAGACAGCTTAACAGATGTGCCATGATTTGAATAGCTCGTGAAAGAGCTGGGATTTGAATACAGATGTCCCAAGTGTTACAACCAAGCCAATTAACTGCTTCCTAAAACAAATCGCCTGTCTGTAAAATTCTTGCTTCTCAGACTACTGTTCAAGTGTGAATTTCTCTGACGTCCCTGTACATCTCTCTTAAAAATGTTTGCCTCCTCACAGGTACAACTGTAGCTGTAAGTAACTGAAGTTGTCCCAGCAGCTTCTAAACCACTATCTTCCCAAGATAGACTTGGTGAAAAGTTCATTGTTGTAGGTCTAAGCAATCGCCCAGGGTATAGCAAAGAAACTCAATAATACAAAGCATCTTAGTAAAGAACTTCAAAGTAGCTGGATCAAGCCATGCCTGAAGCTAGTCTTGTCGGTAGACATGTTATAAGATCCATAAATTTTATTCTTAGTTTAAGCCAATATGAGAGCGTCTGTCTCTATCCCCTGAGTGTTGACTCTTAAAAGTAAGTTCAACAGCTTGGAGACAGAGCAATTTTTCAGATACACAGTTGATGGCTCCATAAACTTCGAAAAATCCCCAATCATGGCACAAAAGAACTTTCTCAAGCCTAAGTTATAGTGGCTAACCTTCCAGTCTCCGAGTAGCCCCAAGGCTCCTGGAGTCATTCTATTCACTGATTATTTATTACAGGCTGAGTGTTGTGGAATATTACTTTAAATAGGCAAAGATGTATTACATTTGGTTATACTGCATAATAGTACTTAAACTGTGTAAAAGTGTGTTATAATTATTCATGCTGCATTTGTTTACGGATGAAAGGATGTGTGTTTAATTATGTAAAGATGTGTTGGATCTGTTTCACCTTGCCTGCCTAAGGCACCTCATTGGTCTAATAAAGAGCTGAACTGCCACTAATTAGGCAGAGAGAAAGATAGAAGGCACTGGCAAGCAGAGAGACTAAATAGGAGGAAGAATCAAGGCTCTAGACTCAGGAGAAGGAGAGAAGGGAAAAGAAAGAAAAGAACGAGGGGAAAAGAGAGGGACATGCCCAGGGCAAGAAGTCAGGCAGCCACCAACTAGCCAGCCAGAGAAATAGTGAAGGTAAGATATACAAAGGAAAGAAAATACACCCCAAGGCAAAATAGATAAAGAGAAACAGGTTAATTTAAGTTAAAAGAACTACCCAGAAATGAGCCTATCCTAAACCAAGCTTTCATAACAAATAAGAAGTCTCTGTGTTGTGATTTGGGAGCTGGCTGGTGGTCCAAAAGAGAAAGCCTGGTATAGCTGGGCATTTCAATTCACCAACTTCACTGATGCCATAAAAATATGAAGGAAGACCAATATCCTTATTATTTTGTATAATACATTATATATTATTAATATAGTAGAAAGGTAATGAAATATTTTCTATGATTCTTTAAATCCAGTTTTGATTTTTCTATGACTTATTCTAATAAACAATAGTTATCATTCTCAAAAAAATCTCATTCATTGCCATTTCTAATATGGTCCAAGAAATGAACCTATTAAAAAAGACTTCCTATGTAATGTCTATATTTCACATGTATAAATGATTTTCGCACATGACAAGTAGACTTTTTTTTCTAGAGGAAATAAAAATATTTTTCTCTAAATCACAGCCCCAGAATCCCTAACTTTTACACACTCATCCAGTCCAGTCACTTTCTAACATATGACTGAGTAATCATTGTGCCTATAGAGCTATTAAATTAAATGCAGCAATCCAATTAGCCAAAAGGAATCATAATAGCAGCAATGCCATAGCCATTCTCAGTTATTACAAATAAATACATTCTGCGTGACAGCGAAACCGCTTGTGCTTAGAAACGCTTGCAATACCGAGGGCTTTCCGTCTGCCAGGGGACTGAGGACAACAGTTCTCAGGTCTTGTCGGCAGAAGCTGCCTCAGCTGCTGGACACTGGAGTCATTCTTTACTAATACAACTCACAGTGGGGTAATTCCATTGAATTGGACTAAATAAAAGTAATCACTTCAGAGCAGAGTTTATCTAACCTGGTTCACTGGAGAATGTTTAGAAATTAAATTTAGCATTGAGAAAGAGAAGAGGAAAGAAAGGAATAGAAGGATAAGGAAGGGAAATGCAGGCAAGAGGCAGGGAGCACACACACATACACACACACACATTATTTGGAACATACTTGTCTATTACCATAAAACAAGGTAACAAAACACTTGAACAAGCAACCCCACTGAGTCAATAGAAACGTATGTTCCAGCCCAGAAATTGTCTTCCCCAGGGAAGTCCCCCCAGTCACCAAGTTCCAAAGGAAATCTGCATCTTCTTAAGCAGCACCCACACCCGTATGTGCTCAATCCCTGTGCATTCATGTGCAGCCTTGCACTGCATGGCACGCGAGGGACCTGGCACTACTGAAGCTTGTTTCCCAAAGCTGCAAGGACAGTCCTGCATTTCAGTGTCATCTGGGATCTCTAGCTTCCAGGCACGTAGAATTATTACCTTCCATTCAGTCCGGGTACTATCACTCTTACAAGGAAATTGAACAACTTAATTTTAATGTAGCTTGTCACTACTAACGCATTTATATCTCGCAAGAACATTTGAATATTTTACCACTTTGGCAAGACAATTTATAAAATGGCTCCTGAAGTCTTTATACTGTTTTGAAACCAAGGAAGCAGATGGGATTAATACAATCCAAACAGAGCCAGTATGAAATTTGAAAATAGTCATGTAGAACAGAGAAGCCCACTACCTTTTTCTTGGACGCACTGTGTCCAACCACTCTCCTCCCAAGAATGTAACTGGAGCAAAGGAGGGAGACTCAGCAGAAGGGGCTGCCAGCGCAAGGCCCCTTGCCCTTGCGGTCCCTCTGAGGCATGCTGACAAATGTTAAGAAACCGTGAAAGACCTGTGCAAAGTCAACTCTGCAGTGTAAAGTATTCTAGGATCTTCCCCATAATGGAGAAGAGCAGACTCACAAATACCCCAGTGCTCACTTCTAATCTGTGAGGTTGCAGCACTGGTTGGAATCTTTGAATTTAGCAAGGAAGCAGGTTAGAACTGATGAGTCGGATACGGGGAGGAAATCATTTCTTCCAGAGAAAAGCCTCACTTAAGGGTGTGCGAAAGAGAAGAAAACCCATTGCCCTGTGAAGGATTATTAATTAATCGCTGGACCTAAAGTTCTGCAATGCCACTTTGCTTTGTTCTAGAACTCATTTCTGAGTTTGAGGGCTTCTGTGACAATTTCGGATATACTCCATTCATTCAAATATATTGGTTAATACTGCAAGTCAGACCTCAATCTCCATAAACATCCCAAATGGAAATTTTACTGATATAATGATGATTCTGCTACAACTGTACTGTGCAATCAATATTTATTGATGGCCTAAGTGTCTCATTAGAAAGGACACTGTAGCCACAGCTGGACACAGTAGAAAAATGCTAACTGAGTATCTGGTAATGCCTGACTTGGCATTGAAAGGGATACTAATGACCAGCACTAAGAGTATATGGCAGGTACTGTGTGACCAGATATAGTTCTGGAAGGATGGAGTCTTCCAGTGTAGTGCTTAAAAGTTAACATGTAGATGAGTCGTCCAGAATACAAATTCACTTGGATATGCAGGACAGGGATAACTTTGTGTTTTAAATTAAATGCAGGGAAAATGAGAAAATCAGCTTTCCAAATATCTACATGCAAATCTTCCAATAGTTTACATCTCTGCCACATCAAGAACCAATCAGGCAGATGGTATGACTGAGGTGCCCCAGCTTCACAGAGCCTTAGTGGTAATAAGTAGGAGAGGAAAGCCTATGAGAGATGCCTCCTCCATGAAAAATTCAAGGCCAGCTGAGTGAGGCATGACTTAGCAAACTCACAAAGTGCTTATGCATTTTTAAAGGAGGCATCTCTGTAATCTACCCGCACTTCAAATTCTCCACCTGCTAATGGCCATGAGTACAATGCACTTCATTACAGAAGCTGCTGCGAGAGCTGGTCCTCCACGGCTTCTCCATCAATGGTGTCGGAGCCTCGCAGTCTGGGAGAGAGGTGGCCAGATTTAATTTATCAAGGCTGCTAAAAGACACTCTTGGTCTCACAGCTGAAAAGTCGATAATGAGCAAATTGATGTTTTCCTAATTCTGATAACCTTTGAAGATACATTGAATGGTGGAGATTAGGGATAGGCAGGCTGTGAAAACTCCTGGACAAAAAGAGTCCTTAAGCTTGACAATCATCATTTCTTGCTTCTGGCAGACCTTTCCTTCACTCGAGGGCATCTAGTGTTGGGTAGGCCCAGCTGGGACCTCAATTTAAGAGGTGGTGTATATGAACAAGAAAAGATAATTAAGACATCCACACATCAGTCAGGAAGGCAGATACTCCAAGAGTGTCCAACAGGGAGAATTCGATAAATGGTGACTAAGCAGACATTAGAAAGAGAAAAGTAACACTGAAGAGATGGTCAGAATAACTGGAGCTACAGCTGCTGTCTGCAAAGATGTACAGAAGAATACACAAACGCTAAAGCCTAAACAGCTTAGAAGAAGTCCGGTGGAGGAGGGTACAGATGCCTGAGGAAAGCCTGCCACTCTTCTGGTGATGGTACCTGAAGGAGTCTACCTCTGTGGGTCACGATGGAGGGAGAACTAGTGCCAATGGCTCTGGGGCAAAGTCAAGCAGATGCAGCCGGAAGCGAGCCAGTCCTTCTCAGCTACATGGCTCACACCTTCCTGCAGCATCCCCTCCTGACAAAATCCAAGAAATAGACAACTGTGTATGTGAAGAGTGTCCTCGTGTGACTGGTGAATTGGTATGGTGATCCTGGGTCCTCGTCCTGACATCACAGAGCATCGCACAGAGGGCAGCTTTGGAGCAGAGATGGTGCCTTCATAAGACCACATGGACGCTCTGAGGGAAGACAATGGATAAAAGGCAGCCCTCTCGGGCAGCTGGAATGGATTTCACAGAAGACTTAGTACATGGCAGTAAAAAAAAGCCATCATCTCACTTCAACTCCTGCCCTCTGCCCCCTTTCACACTTCAGGGTTTTCAATTTGTTCTCGCCTTGCCGGCAACACACACTCTTCTATTCTATACCTGCTTAACTTGCTCATATCAGCACAAACACAAATGCTGAAATATAACTTCACAGAATGGGTTTACCTTTCTCTTCTCCAGCACAATTTAAACTCATCCTAAACTCTGTCCCTGGCTTTTATACTTTCTTAACATTGTGTTTGCAGAAGTCTCTCTCTCTCTCTCTCTCTCTCTCTCTCTCTCTCTCTCTCTCTCTCTGTGTGTATGTGTACAATGTATATGTGTATTCTTACAGAATTATTGATTTAATGGTTCTTTTCCACACGATGTCCTTCTGAATTCTACACCACACTAATATACACAGGTCAGGCTACGAGAATGCATGCTAGGTTTATGTACTCAGTTATGTTCATAACAGCAGTATTCATATTAGCCAGAACATACAAACAACCTAGATTCCCCTCAATCAAAGAATTGATAAAATGCGATACATTTACACAATGGAGTACTACACAGTGGTGAAAATAATGATAGCTTGAAATTTGCAGGCAAATAGATGGATCTAAAAAAATAAAAAAAAAAAAACATATAGAGTGAGGTAACCCAGTCCCAGAAAGACAAATATAATATGTACTCACTCATAGTGGCTTTTAGACATAAAGCAAAGAAATGGCAGCCTACAGTCCACAACCCCAGAGAACCTAGACAACAAAGGGGACCCTAAGAGAAACACACATGGATCTACATAGGAAGAAGAGAAAGACAAGATCTCATAAGTAAATTGGAAGCATGAAAAGGGTAGAAGCATGGGAAAGGGTAGAAGAAGAGAGAGGAGGAAGGGGGTGAGTAGAGAAAAGCAATAAATAGAGAAAGACACTTAGAGAGAGAAAGACAGAATTCCTTCACAAATAACTAAGAGACCTCTGACTCGTAAAGGTCTTTAGAAGAGATACTATCAGGAGACATCTGATGTAACCTTGATAAAAATAGGCTGACTTGATGGCCATCAAATTTCATGGTCTATCCAACAAGTTCAAAGTCCCTTATTTTGTGTAGGAATGTGTATATAAATTAGTCATAATGGTTTGTTAATGTAAAGGACCTTGCATTATTATAGAACTAACATAGAAATCAGCTTTCCTAGCTATTCTATCTATGCTTCATATTGACCTAACTTTCCCATTTCAAGTTTTGAATCTATTAGGTTTGAAAGCAATGCAGTGATCTGAATAAAGCTGATAATCCCGAATCCTGATTCCCTGATTCAGTGTCTTGTTCTTTTAAGCACCTGGTGATAACACGATTATTCCACTTGTCCAGGACTCTCAGCTCTTTGTTTTCTCCTTCATTTTATTTCATGTTAACCTTAGCTCTTTGTTCCCTTTCTTTTTTTTTAACATTTATTTATTTATTTGTTTATGTATACAATATTCTGTCTGTCTGTATGCCTGTAGGCCAGAAGAGGGCACCAGACCTCATTACAGATGGTTGTGAGCCACCATGTGGTTGCCGGGAATTGAACTCAGAACCTTTGGAAGAACAGGCAATGCTCTTAACCATTGAGCCATCTCTCCAGCCCTTTGTTCCCTTTCTTTTAGCTAAGGTCATACTTAATGATTCTGTCCCCCAAAGTCCTTATTACTCAGCTAGTCCTAGTTCTGTGACCCCCACTAACCTCTTTCCTACCTTCCTCCATTCATCCTAAAGATTCGCCTTTGTCCTTTTCTTCAACCTTTTTGTAAACTGGAACAAGTTTCCCATTACCCATCCCATGTCTTAATCAATATCTAGACCACAAAAGGAGGATATATGGCTGGATGTGCATAGAGTTCCCTAACCTTATGACCACCGTGGATGACAAAGCCTTAAGTGCAACTCAAGCTAGGTGGATCTGAGCCCTCACTGGGACTTTTCTGCTAGAACATATGGGTCATAAATGCTGTATTTTGTGGGAGGTTGCCAAACTGGGACATGTGAGTCCAATAGCCATCTTTCACACCAGCTGGCGAAGACATTCATGGAACAGTGAGCCAAGGGAGACAGGAAAAGCTGAGAAATAGAGAGAAACATCCCATCATTCAGCAGAGTGTTAATTTGGACCCAGGGCCAGATTTATAATCTTAAGGCCTGGAAATTCTCTTTCTGCTAAACCTAGTAAGAGTTAATTTTCTGAGGCTTATAACAGAATTCTTGAATACTATATCAAACACATGTAAGCACACGTAACATCTATTAACTCTCCATTTCATCATGAACACACACACACACACACATTCCCAGTGCTAATGATGCAGAAGGTGAGAACTATTATTCTTGCATAGCTGTCTTGAGAATGACTTGTTTCTGCTCTGGGTGGCATCTTGTTTATCACATTATCCCTAACAAATCTAAATACCATTGAGAGCAACAAACTAAATCTACGTCACCATCTCTTTTGCAAAGGAACTACAGTTGTGAACAAGGTCACAGCTATCCCCCCGTCAAAAATTTGCATAATAATAAAAATATAAAATAATACAATTGATGGAGGACCCCATATGTGTCAGTTCTCATACCAATCCATTATGTGATGCTATTTGTCTTTGCTTTTCATGAAGACGAATTAATGCAGTTTAAAGATAAATTAGCCCAATCCAAAATTACAAGCTTGAGAAGTAGCAAGAGTTCAACCAAGATGCATCAGGCAGCATCTCACTGAATGCTCCAGCCTGTGCAGAGAAAAGGGAACTATAGTGCTTTTTGGCTCAGGATTAAGTAGGTAGCTGGTTAGGACCTGCCTTTTCCAGGTAACAACAGTCTGCCATTCTGTCTGGATTCTCCCATTAGGAACATCAAAAGGCCTCTTCTGAATGGTATGTATTCTTGACAGAAGAATAATTCTCAGAAATCTGGGGTGAATAGTTTAATCACAATTCCTGGGCTGCAGAGAGGGGAGCCTAGAAACAGACAGTAATGGGTATTGGGAATTTTAAAAATTCCGCACTGAATTGCTGAACTTGGGCACCTACCACATGTCCATTGTGATGCCATGCTGACACACAGCAGGGAGTTTTCACCTTAGCATGTGTTCTGCCTAGCTTCTTGACGAGTCTGCCCTCTGGACTACAGGCTGAGTGGCGGCTGGCTCCTACCATAAACTTCACCTGGAAAATCTCTGTTCTGGCAAGGCAATTGACTCTCGGGGTGCCACTTAATGTTACCCCTAGGGGTAAAATCTTCTCGCTGTTCTGAAATAAATGTGCATACTTATTGATGAGGTAACCAGATTTGATAAAGCTGGACTAAGTGGTCCACAGCTCACAAAGCCAGTAAGAGACAAGGCTGAGATTGGCTTGCGCTGCTCTAGGGAAATGCTGCCGTTTGGACAAGAGCTTATTGGGTACACACCTTCCTCCATAATGATAAACTTAAAAGAAACCCAGTGAGCAGAGGCAAAGGAAATTGAGCTGCCCTTTTACTTTTCACCAAATGGGAAGAACACCTCATTTCACCAGTCTGTCTTCAGATGATAAAAGAAGAGAAAGCCTTGTAGAATTTAACAAGCTCTGCCTTAACCTGTATCCTTCCTAATTGGATGGTAATTAATTGCTATTCTTTTAATTAGGAACTCAAAATGGAATAAAGGCAGAGCTAAGCAAAAGTTTCTCTCTACAGCCACAGCCTATATTAATATCCTGTCTTAATAATAGAGAACATTAATTGGAATGTTTATGACATGCCATGTGTTGTCTCATGCAGTTTTCTCACAGAAGTTCATTTGAGAACTGCAGCATCCCTAGGAAAAATCCTTAGCTATCTTTCGCTTTTTGCAGAAAGGCAAACTGAGGCACAGGAAGGGTAAGCAGAAACCCAAGGCAACCGGTTGCATAATGGAACTAGCATGCAGAATCAGGCCCTTTTGTCCCAGGATCTCATTAGAATCATACCAATTCTCCTGTTTCTTGGGCTTTATTTATTTTAGGCATTTTTGTGGATACACATGAAGTCTGTAAATCCTTTTTATTAGACACGATGTCTCACTGGGACTTCGGTCTCAGTGCTAATTTCGCTAGGCTGACTAGCCAGCCAGCTATAGCAATCTGACTGTCTCAGCCTCCCCAGTGCTGTGGTTACAATTCTGCCACCACAGCTGGCATTTCTCCTTGTGCTGGCTAGTTTTATATCAATTTGACATGAGTTACAGCTAGTTGAGAAGATGGAACTTCAATTAAGAAAAAAATGTCCCCACCAAGTAGGCCTGTGGCCAAGAGTATCAGACATTTTCTTTCTTTTTTTCCTTTTTAATTTTTATCTATTTTATGTTTTTAATTTAGTTTATTAATTTATTTTACATTCTGATTGCATTTTCCCCTCCCTTCTCTTCTCCCATTCTCAATCCTACTAGTTCCCCATTATCCCCTACCCTCTCCTCTATTTCTGTTCCGAAAGGGATAGGCCTCCCATGGGTATCAACCAAGCAGGGCATATCAAGTTGTGGTAAGACAAAGCACCTCCCCTTGGATTAAGGGATGTTTTCTTGACTGATAATTGATGGTGGAAAGCCCAGCTGAATAGAGATTGTGCTTCCCTTGGACTAATGGTTCTGGGTGCCATAAGAAAGGCCAACCAAGCCACAAGGAGCAACCTAGTAAGCAGAATTCCTTCCTGGACTCTCCATCAGTTACTCCCTCTAGGTTTCTACCTTTAGTTCCTACCTGGACTACCCTCAGTGACAGAATATGATCAGAGAGGGATAAGCTGAAGTAAACCCTTTCCTCCTCAAGTCACTTTTGGTCGTGGCCTTTATCACAGGTTGTAGGATATTATATCACACTGTATGAAGATGTATCACTGCTTTACCTTACCTGCCTAAGGCACCTGATTGGTTTAATAAAGTGCTGAATGGTCAATAGCTAGTCAGGAGAATGTAGGGGGGACTTCTGGGCAGAGATAAGAATTCAGGGAGGAATAGAGTAGAAGCACCAGAGAAATAGAGAGATGGGGGAGTCAGACTACAGATTTGGAAAGAGGTAAAAAGCTATGTTAATTTACGTTATAAGAGCTAATGGGACAAGTCTAAGCTAAGGCCAAGCTTTTGTCGTTAGTAAGTCTCTATGCCATTATTTGGAGGCTGGAAGTCCTGAGAAGAAATTCCAACAACAATCAGTGTTAAAAAACCCTTACTAAAGCAGAACTGAGCTCAAGTCTTCATGCTGAACGATCAGCACTTTACCTAATAAGCCCAGCCACTGGGCTTTCAACTAGAAAAACAAGACTAGACCACAGCTCACATTGATGACTGGTAATATCTTTACGTGGGAATGTGGGAGACAGAAATGTTTAGCTGAAGGAGTAGAGAAACTTAATGATAAGATTAATCCACTGTACAATAAAAGCACCTAGGGTATTCTCAATGACTATCAAAAAATCTATAAAACAATTGATTACTTCATATGTCAACCATAGAAAGGTGAACATCAACTTCAATATAAGTATTTAAATAGAAATTTCACTGAAGATAACCATTCATTTAATCCCCTGTTTCTTCAAGCATTCTTCTAATATTCAGGTCGCCCCAAATCCATTTTCTTATTACCTAATCATAGTCTCCATTTAGTATCCTTATCATTGGCTGTCTTAAAAAACACTGTTACACTTTGCATACACTGACAATATGTAGAGAAACACAAATATGCACACAGACTGGTTTATGCAGAAATGCTCTTTCTTGGCTCTCCAGAACAATGACTGCCATTTTGGACTGGGATGTCAAGAACAAGGAGAACACCTGAAGGGATTCATAAGTTGTACATGGTTCTGTCAGCTCATTGTTAACTATTTAAAAGTGAGATGTCGGCTACTAAGAAATTCCATAATTGCACAAAATGCACGCATAAAGTCTTGAGATTGCCCATTTACCCATGATTCAAGAAAAGTAAGCGACCATGACTTCCATGGTTAATTTACTTAAAAAGGTCTTTCAAGTAGTTTGACAGATGTGTCCTATGAGCAAATGCAGCTGAAGAATACAGCTAAATTAATCAGCACTGATAATCTTCAGACGGGAGGAGATAGAAAAGAAATAAACTGATGCAATAAGATTGAGAGATATTTGAGTTCTGTCTATATTATTTGATATCCATTAGTATTCCTCTGCAGTGATTATATTGATAAACACTTGAGGTCTTTCTACATTTTGATGTCTATTTATTAAATTCTTTTTCTCTGCATTAATTATTAAACACTTAGTAACAGGTTCTTGATTATTAATATATAAGAAATGAATGGGAAAGAGACTTTAAAAAAGGAACAAAACAGGAATTCCAAAGGAATGTAGGGCTGTCTTGGTGACTGGACTTATTATCCTATCATTTTCCAGTCAGAGAATTCATTTTTTTCTCTCATCACCTCATGATGACTCTAAAATAATAACGCTTATTGAAAGAAGGAGTTTGGGTTTAGTTTAAAACTTCAAAGTTGGGCCTGGAGAGACATCACAGCAAGTGAGCGTTCTTTCTGCTTCTCTAAAGAATGTGGGCCCCAGCACCCACAACAGATTGTCACAGCTGCTTCTAACTGCAGCTCTTCATCCAGCCTGTCCAGGCACCTAGATACTCATGGGGGAGACACACAGACACATATACACATAAAGAAAAATAATTCTTTTAAAGTCTCCAGAATCAGGAAAGATTTTGATCAGATTTCTAAATCTACAGTTAATGAAACATTCGATTTAGACAATTGTATACCATGACCCAAAGTGATGGGGATCGAAAACTTATATAAAGAGAAAAAGAACAAAGAAGAGAGACAATAATGAAAATCCAGGGACAACAGAACATATTGTTAAGCAAGGTGATACATGTCTGCCAGCCCAAAGCTCAGAAGGCTGACAGAAGAGGATCCCTATAGAAGTTAAAAGGGCCAACGAGAGAGCATTGTGTGATCATAAATCTGACCTACATTTGTGCAGCTCTGGGCCTACAAGAGACAGGAGCTCTATGCTGCCCTTGCATATGTAAATACTTTTCCCAGAAGGAAGGCCAAGGAAGCAAATGTGAGACAGCAAAGCAAACAAACAAGGAGATAGCAGCCAGAGGGGAAAGCAGAGAAAGCCACAAAAGAAATGGTAGGTCACTCTCCTTCTGCTTCTGATTTGAACCTTGATTGGGGGAGGGGGAGGGAAAGAGGAGGCAGCGGTGGGGAAGAGACAGAAATCTTTAATAAATAAATA
Organism: Alexandromys fortis; assembly: GCF_014885135.2. Classification (NCBI taxonomy): domain Eukaryota; kingdom Metazoa; phylum Chordata; class Mammalia; order Rodentia; family Cricetidae; genus Alexandromys; species Alexandromys fortis. Next base: position 16,229,119 of record NW_026067896.1, on the reverse strand, counting down.
AATAAATAAATAAATAAAAGAAGAAAGGGTAGGTCAGTGTATTGGCTACTTTTCTCACCGCTGGGGCAAACTACCTGGCATGAACAACTTAGGGGGAGAATGTTTTAACTCAGTTTCATGGCAGAAAGCTTAGCAGTGTCCATCACAACAAAACCAGTTTCTATGGCAGCAGGAAGGTGAGGCAGCTTGCTCACATCTCAACAGTGTACCAGGAGACAGAGACCTCTGTTCTCTAGTTATAATCCTCTAACCATGTCACTACAACCCAGTAAACTATTTTTCCTGAAGCAGATCCCAAGTCTAAAAGCTCTATAACCTTCTAGAAGGGTGCCACCACAGGAGGTGGGGTGTTCAAATTCTCTACCCTGTGAGGTACTGTTCACAATCATGCAAGCAGTCGCTTTCCAAGAAGAATTTGAATCGTGTGATCGAATCCAAAGTAGAATTCTTGGAAATGAAAAGGAAATTCCAAAGACTATAGCAGGAGAGTACTGGTACTCGACATATCTTTAAGGAGTAGAGGGAGTTCCAGCAATCTTCTGGAAGGAAGAAACATTTGGTGTTAGCTAGGGTTAAAGAGTAAAGAAACAGTAAGGAGACTGACCAATGAATACCGTGTGAGATACTGAAAATAGTCTTCAGTAGTGGGTATGGGAGAAAAGACTTTGCTGGTCTGGGAGGACTTCACAGGTGTCTGGCAAATTAAGATGGCATGGCAAAAGTGAGCGGCAGGTAGAGATAGAAAACAGATCATATTAGGGAGATAAAACAGATCTTAGGGAGGTCTAAGAGGCTATTAAAGTGATCAGCTTACAAACTTGTTTCAAATGGGAGATGTACAGACAGCTGAAAGAAAGGCTATAAGAGTTGCAGACAAGTTAGGAGGCTGCCAAAATGGCCCAGATGAGAGGAGGTGATAGCGCCGGCTATTGTTCCTAAAAATAGAGCTGCTGCCTAATTCCTGAGCTACCGAGAAGGCAGAAGTTACTACTACGAGAAGGCAGAAGTTACAGATGTGGATGAAAGGAGGGATGAATAAAGGAGGTTCCCAGGAGTGCCTCCATCTCGCAGCTAGTGGCTGCTACTCTTGTTCTCTGAAGCAGGCACCATGGAAGAAGAGGCTGGGGAGTGGTAGGAGATGCAGATAATCAGTTCAGTTTGCAAATTGGGGGACTAATAGAATATCCAAGATATAAATATTGTCCCAGGATGCTATAAACATGACTTCTATGCATTTCCTGGAATTTCTAGGCATCTTTTCCCATTATGTGCATGTGTTCATACGTGTGAATAACACTGCATGGTACAAAACAGAAAACTTTGGAAAACTGAATAAAGGATTCCTTGGGGAATTTATGCAAACTTATTTAACCCTGCCCTGAGGCTATCTTGTCTTTCATTAGATGATCAGTGTTAAGCTTAAATGTAAGAGAGAATGTCTGCAAACCACACTAATCTGACATTGGCAAATATTTGAGAGGGTCCCTACTTACCAGATGGAAACTCACTTACGTGACCGTCAATAGATTATAGAACTCCTTGCTTTAATTTTCACACTCACTCACTCAACTCATGAGCGACTGATTTCTTAAAGATGCTCTATTGGCAACAGAGGGATAGTTGACTACGGGGCATTCGTGTTTTAGTAAAAATAATGAATGAAAAAGTTTCAGGTCGTATTGAGTGCTGTGTGAAATATAGATAATTCAGGGCAGTGTTGGAATGAGGCAATGTGGTGAATGGTTACCATAGTTAGATTTTCATCTCCAGAGAAAGGAGCATTAAAGGCAAAATCAAATGTCCAAAGGAAGTAACGTATGACGCTTATGTGGAAATCAAAGGAATAACATATATAAAAGCGCTAAGCCTGTACAAGGAAGGGAAGGATGGCCTGTGTGACTTGAAGTGATCAAAAGAGGGAAATGCTGGAAGATGAGGTCAACGTGGGGAGACAGGAGGGAAATCACTATCGGTCCTCAGCAGCTGCAGTCAGCAGCTGCAGTCAGTGGGCATGTTTGAAACCAGGGCAACAGAAGGATGGCCTTGCCAGGGGAGTTGTATGATTCAGTTTTGTTTATTGCAAACTTCTCCTGGGTCTTAACTATAACTATGGATTATAGGTGAGCAAGAACAAGAGCAGCAAGGATGATCAGGAAGCCATCCCAGATGTCCATTTAAGAGAAGGGGTGGTTTCCAGGAATGAAAGTGGAGAGCAGGGACCATCTAATGTAGATTCCCCCTCTTCTCTTTACGTATGAGGAAAGAGAGGTTTATAGATTGGTCATTACAATTGTATATTTATTTGTCATTCTGGGATTGGGACCTAGATCCTTCTCATGCTAGGCAAACATTGCACCATTAAGCATCAACTCCAACCTCCAAGATCTGTTTTTAACAGAAGGCATCGCGCTGTCTCCCATTCCTTCATACAGAGCACTGACTTGTTTTGTCCTGCCGCTGATCTGCACCTGCTGGGGTTGTTTGACTGACTTCGCAAACCAGAGCCTGGAGTTTAGTTCTACAATCAGGCATCATTACATTGTTTGTAAACAATGACAGACTATGTTAAATATGCATTCTGGCTAATTACTGCCTTCCCTTGTGCCGCCTTCACTTTCTCATTTCCATCATTCCTGTCACGTCTCCATACCTGACTGTATGTGGTCCCTACCACGGGGAAAGAGAAAATAGTTGCAAACACATTGAAATGCAGGAAGATATGCAGTCCTGTGTCCTGATGAGATCTTAAGAACATGAGGCAAACACAGAGCGTTTCAGTATGTTCAGCTTTATTTCCCTTCCTCGGTGTGTCCATAAAGTTTTTACTCAAGGCACATCCCTAACAGATGTCCATTACAGCCTTGCCCCTGAAGCAGAATTAGCAGGCCAATAATAAAGAAAGTTTCACTGGGGTCTAAGGGATTTGTTTTCACTCTGCTGTCCTCTTTTTCCCTCCCCCAAACTCTTGCTCTCCTGTGATGCTTTCTTTCCCTTCCTCCTCCTCCTCCTCCACCACACACACACACACACACACACACACACACACACACACACACACGAGAGTAGTTAGATTAAAAAGATCTGGGATGGAGTTTCCTTAATCATGGAAAAGCAGCACCTATACCAGAATTCTTGGAATAGCAAAAGATTCAACACCATCAATTCTCATATGGTGTGCAACAGGTGGAACAACTCAAGCAGCAGTACCTAAGAAAGGCTATTAGCTACAAGTGCAAGCAAAAGCTAGAAAGCATTCTACTTCTGCTCCTGAGCACTTGGGGGATGAGCCCTGGGACTTCAGATTGTTCACCTTTGTAGGCAAATAAGAATATTTGTACTTATTGGTACTTCTTACAATGGTCACTTCACTGAGGTATGGCTATTACATATTCCATCTTCCCACAGAAGAGAATAGGAATTTCACATAGAATCAGTGTCCCTGCCTGATGATTAATCTTCACTATCAACTTGATTGGACTTGGAATCACCTATTAGATGCATCCCTAGGTATATCTGCAAGATTTTTAGAGATATTTGAGTGGATAAAGAACAGCCACCTTGAATGTTGGGGAGTGTCACCTTACTGGGTTAGGGTCCTAGACTATAGAAGAAAGGACGAAGAGAAAATTAACATGACACCAGTATTCATCTTCATCTATGAACTCACTGGAGCCATCTTCTGCTTCTGCTACTACACTTTCTTTACCATGGTGGACTTTGTATACCCTCACAGTGTGAGAAAACAAAATCTTCATTTCTTTAAATTGTTTTTGTCTGTATGTTGTCTTGAAACTGAGAAAGGGAGCTGATATGGGTTCCCCAAACTTATGGGAACCAGATGATGCAACTAAGAGCCCCAGATGAAGGTCATGGCCCAACAAAATTAGACATTTGTCCTGCATGGTTTCAGTACTTTTTGGCCTAATTATTCTTTGCTTTGCTGATGGGGGAGTCCCCTCTGTGTGCTGTAATTACCATTAGTGAATAAAGAAACTGCTTTGGACCTATAGCTAGGCAAATCTTAGGTAGGCAGGGAAAGTTAGGCTGAATACTAGAAAAAAGAAAGGCAGAGTCAGAGAGATGCCATGGAGATGCCACTGGAGATAGATGTGCTGAAACATTGCTGGTAAATCATGACCTCATGGTGATATACAGATTAATAGAAATGGGTTAAATTAATATGTAAGAGTTAGCCAAGAAGAAGCTAGAGATAACGGGCCAAGCAGTTATTTAAATAATATGGTTTTTGTGTGATTTTTTCAGGTCTTAAGCTAGCAGGTCAGCCGGGATCCAACAAGCTGCCTCCCACTACACTTTGCCTCTGTTCCTCTCTTTTAGAATGGAAATTGTACATTGACAATATGCAACTTTCCCCAAGAAGTTGGAAGTTAGCATATTTCCTTGAGTCTCACAAGAGATTTTAGATTTGGAGCTTTTAAACAATGTTAAAACTGTCATGATTTTAGGAACCTTTGTAAATGAACTAAGTGCATTTTATATTTTGAAAGGTCCATAAGTCTATAAGTACAAACTCTGTTTTAAAATGATGTATTTTTGTTTCAGGTTGAAAAGGGATGGACATTTTGTAGCTAATCTTCACTGTCAACCTGATGATTTAAAATTCCTTGAGACATTTATCTGGTTATGTCTGTAAAGGTTTTTGTAGCAAGCTTTGACTGAGGAAAGGTCTGCTCTGAATATCCTGAATGTGGGTGACAACATTCCATGTGCTATAGGAAAAAGAGAAAGTAGACAGAACTCCAGAATTCATCTCTATGGCTTCCTGACACACAAGATATAAGCAATCAATAAACCACCACTTCAGTGGATCTGGGATCATCTTAGTATATTCCATCTGTAAGGTGATAATTCTTCTCTCTACTCCACATGGAGGAGGATCACTGGCTTAGATTTCTGGGTATAGTGAAGGCTTCAACTATGATGCTTATGTTACACAGAGTACAGTTCTGCTATACCAGCCATAGTCTGGTACCATCAAGCTATACAATTTTATCTAAATTCCTAAGGTCTCTATAGTTTTGCCTACTTTATGTCGACTTATAATAATATTGAAAACACTCTGCAAAGATAATAGTGTGATAGCATAGATATTGGAGATGGGATTGGTGGTGTCATCATTGTCAGCCTTTGCCTTGGTCTCATTGATGCTGAATTAGTCTTTCAAGCACAATAGAATAGGTTGTGGAGTATTAAGTCATTCTCTTCTTAATCATGTTGCTTTCTACTCTCTGCATTACATATTAATGTTCATCACTTCATTCAGAGTGCTCTTTCTGTCTACAATGACTTCTCTTTTTCCACTTGCATAACTTGGCCCTAAAGAGTCAGCTTAGTTCCTTCCTCCACGTTGTCGCGTCGCCTCCTTTCATGCCAGTCAGGGCACTCTAGCCCTGAGCCATGTCCCAGCCCTCGGCATTCTAAGACAGTCATGCTACACAAATCCAGACTACTCTTAAGATCTTAATTTTTCTGGCTTCTGTTCTTTTTAGGTATCTTATTCAGGAATGTGGTACCATCCTCATATCCATTCAGGTATCACTTGTTTCGCACAATGCTCAACTTCAAAACTCCAGAGTTTAAGTTACTGTCCTTTCTCCTCCACCTGCCATTAACTTGTGGAACATCTCTCTTGGACAATCAGCATTGCGTTGTAAATGGTCACTGCATTAAACTGGAAGCCCTTTGTCAGCAGGTGTTTTGCATAATTCCTTTCATCTTCAAACCAAGCCACATATTCGACTTGTAAGGACCACTTCACAAAAGCCTTTAGTGTGAGCAAATAAATAATACATATTTTAATTGGTTCACCTTCTGGTGACAGAATCATTGAATACTAAATGGACATCATACAAATGATAAATTGTTTTTCAGTCACAGGTTAGTATGTTATCAAGTATAGCTTAATTTCTGTCCTCAGCTGCCTAAATTGAAGCTTAATCTTCATCTTCCATTAAAGGCAAAACTGATCCTTCATTGGGAACTTTTTTCACTCCCTACCTCCCAGGATCTTTACTACTTTGCAATAAATAATTAAAACTATATCCAGTCATGATATCTATGAACTATAACAGTGTAGCCTGACACGATACCCCTAAGGGTGAAATGATAAAACTGATATATATTGAGTGGTTACCAACACCTGTCTATTGGACTTAAGACCCATTCAACAAGAGGGTATCAAGCCTGGTACAAGAAACCTAGCCAGTATCCTGGGCTCATGAGGTCATGGATTTTGCAAGGAATCACCACTTTATGAGACCAATGTAATATGAAACTATATTCTAGAACTTATTCATAGCTCTTAGATTCTATCAAAGAAGTTTCCATTTGCAGCAAATAGACCATTGAAGCAAAACACAACTGGTCATAATGCAGAAAGCAAGTGTTCTCGTGTAGTCCACCCCCCAAGACAACACAATACGATTCCTGCACATAAGGCTCAGGGAACATCAAGACAAAAGACTGTCAGAGTAGAGAACCAAGAAGTCTGCTGTGGTGTGCCTTCTAGAAATGATAGGGAGGCTAACCTCATGATACCTCAACAGTACAGCAGCCTAAACAAGATGTGAACAATGACAATACCAAGCTGCATTTAAGTGGAAGTGGGAAATCTCAGAGTCCCACCCCCTAGACAAAATACAGAAGACAATTATAGCTGTTAAAAGAGTGAGAATTAGTATCCCCCAGGTGTGAGCCCACTAATTGGTTATCCAAATACACTCAAGCAACACCAAACTGACTCATTCAGGTATATTTACATATTTTTGCATATGTGTGATAACAGTAACAGAAAAAGAAGCCATCGGTGTGAGAAGTGGAAGGAATGGGGAAGGGATTAGAGAGGGGAACACAGGAGGGGTTGAAAAGAGGAAAGTGAAGGTAGAAGAAGTGATGTGATTATATTTTAACTGAAAATTAAATAATATCTTTGACAGCTAAACACTTTTAAATATAAATTGTGACTAACACACTTTTGCTCCGAATGACAATATCCTCACCCTGAACGTTTACATGGCTGAGATGGATGCTTGAGGTCCTTCTTGCAGTCAAGGAGGAAGGATGCTGAGAAGTTTCTCAGAACACCTGCTGCAGAGTCGCTATGTCAGAGTGATGAAAAGCAGCTGGGCACCGCCTCAGGATCTGCAGCGCATTCACACTCTAAGTACAAATCTCCCAAACTCTCTTGGAAACTTTGCTTAGAGTTTCAATAAATCACCCTGAAAGACTTAATTATGAAACCCCAGAGCTGGTCGTGAGGATAATAAAGTGCCTGGCTCTCTGTTTCAATTGGTATGTTAATCTTTTAGCAGCACCTAACTGCCTGTGTTCTATTTCACAAGTCTTGATGAAAGTTTGATTTTAATAGATCTTCTTAAAACTATGAGACTTGTATTTCAATCCTTGTTACCGGATTGTCCTTTATCAATGTGGCTAATGCCTCCTAGCAGTCATTATCTCTTGGCAGACTTACAAGGGTCAAAGCTGAGCCTTATAGGGTAACCTGGTCCGTGTCAGTGATGCAGAAACAGTCCAAATGCATTGGTCTCTCCTATGTTTCTCTTTGCATCTGTTTCTAGTGTATATCTGAGAATTAAAGCAATTTAGATATGCTACCTGAATGTTTTTAAGTTTCTTTTACTCAGGAATAATGATCAGATTTTTCTTTAAACTTGAGGAGTAAAGAAAGTTAAGCTATTCTGAAATGATATGTAAGTTCTGCAATTCAGATAAGAAAATGCAAAGGATGAAAGATTCTAAGGTTTTCAGGAATATTTTACTCATTTAATTAAATTATAACTCAAACCTTATGAAGATGCTGTATATAATTAAAATATACAAGTTGATGAATTTGGGCATATGCACGTGTTTGTGTGGTAGTGGAACTGCAATCAAAGAAATGAACTTATCCACCATCTCCCAAGTTTCATTGTGTCATTGAGTTGTCTCTGGGTAATTCTGTGATAACAAGCTTGAAATAGTGAGGAAGTTATTACTCACCCCAGCCAGGCACACTATGTGGTTCTGCAGATTTCTAGATCTGCTTGGTCTTTCAATATGGAATCCTAGACTCACTGAGTATCAGTTCTTCATTTCTTCTTCTTTCCACTCCCAGGAAACAGTCGTTCTATTTCCTCTGTCCAGGAGTGTCAGCCTTTTATATACATTCCTGAAGCAGCATTAGTTGTTCTCTCATTGGCTTATTTCATATAGCAAACTGTCATCTAGTTTCATGGACTATGTTCCAGATGTTTGTGTGTGTGTGTGTGTGTGTGTACATGATTGCATGTGTGTAAATGTGTGCATGTCACATTTTCTTTATTAATATGGCAGTGGACATTTTGATTGTTTCTTTATCTTGGCTATTATGAATAGTGCTATAATGATATCTCTTTGGGTTCTCACTTCAGTTGTTTCAGATATATATTCATAAATGAAATTAATAGACCTGTGGCAGTTCTATTTTAAACTTTAAAAACTCTACAGTTTAATATAAAGACTACATCATTTTACATTTATATCAACAGTTATTGTGTAGCAGTTTTCTCCAAGATTGATATCTTCCATCATGAGGGAAAATTTTTTAATACCAAGATGTTTATAGGGAGGTAAAACAATAGAACATTCTAAAGGTAGGTAAACCATTCCCTTCTGCAAGGAAGCTCCTTAAGCACAGGGAATAAACAACTCGATGACTTCAGGAAGTCCCTGAAATTTACCAGCTTCACTAGGACTTTTCATGGTCTGAGATGATATAAGCATATAATATATAAGGACTTTGAGAAACACTCTGAGCATGCTGAGCTGCCTAGAAGAAACATAGACCAACTAATCTTCCTGGAAGAAGCAGAAACCTTGAAGAGGCTCAGATCAATTGAGCTATTTGACAGTCTCTAATATTTAAATTCAGGACTTGAGGAATCAAGCTGGAATGGACCTAGAAGCCTCCCCGCTGAGAACTCGATTCCATAGTATAGGAAAGTGCAGCCTGCCAATTGAGAAAACAACCAACAGTCCTCCCCAGCTGCAAAGCTTGTGAATCAGAACAACAACCAGTCTAGCAACACATACTCAAGGGTGCAATCCAATCGTAGCTATCTTGGGGGTCACCAGCAGCAATTTCCCACTTGATAGGTGGGAAACTATGTCTAGTACTTAAAACTTAGTCAACTACCCAGGGCTAGGGAAGCACACATCTTAGAAGAAAAGCTACTACTGCCATTTTCTTAAACTGATAAAATTTGAAACCATATTCTAAATACTTATCATGATACCCACAGATAATTGTAGTTATCACCACTCGTCAAATACCCTTTTATTGTGGGACAGATGGAAAACATTGCAGAAATCCACAAACACTCAAAATGAGGAGAATACTTGGCCACAGGGGGTCCAGCCCGAATTGGCTAATCTACAGATAGTCCTTTACACCTAAGACTCAAGAGAAAATAATGGAAGAATGAGTAGAAGAATTGTTAGATCATGAAGTCCAGGATGCCTACTGCAAGAGAGTGTCCTTATTAAGCAACAGAGAAGCCACAGTCATGAAATATCAACAATAAAGTTGCCTAGGCAAGACCTGAGTGACGATCATGCTGGTTGACATGCCCATGGGGAAAGCATTGGGAGTGTTGGAAGTGGTAAGAATGATGTAAATACAGTACTCAAGTATGTAATTTTTAAAAATAAAATTTAAAATAAGATATTCAACCAATAAACACTTTTTATGTTTTTTTTAATGTTTTATAGTTTTTGGTGTACAAGACTTTCATTGTCTTGGTAAGTTTTTCTTACATCTTGAACAAAAGTAAGTCTGATTTAGAGGGCTATCCTCTAACTAGATTTGTTAAAATGTACATGTATGTGTGGAAGGTCATCAATAAAAAAAATCAGAAAACTAAGATGAAAACAGCAAAAAGACTTACAGCCAACCACAGTTCTATCATGAAAGTAACTATTTTTGCTCATTTTTTATGAATGATTCCTGATGTTATATCATCTTTCTATAACTGCAAAGATAAGTCTAATTATTGTTTCATCACCTTCATGGAGGTTCGCTGGTTGTACCAAAGTTCATCTTATTTCAAATCAAGCTGAGTTGCTTTGTGTCTATTGGGACCTAACGTGATGCAATAAAAGCCATTAGACAGAAGTGGTTTCTCATTTTTCCTAAGAGTAGAAGCATTAAGAAAAGAAGATTTGATTAAGAGAATATGGAGGCAAATCAAAATCTTTAATCCAGGGCTTAGCCTTTTGAATCATGATTTAATCTATAACAAGCAGACTCCTCAGAGCTGTCATTTTAAAAAATATGCTAGCTCTTGTCTCTGGTGCTGATTTAACACAACTCCTGATAAGAATCATCTCCCCACTATACCTGAGATAGTCTAAGCATATTTTAAAGTGGCAGGTCTAATTTCCAATGCTGGCCTCAATGTTATGAATATAAATCTTCAGCTAGAGAGGTAAACACCTTGTGGAATCCTGGTCAGTGATTCATTCTGCTCAATACTCAGCTCAGAGACCCATGGAGAAAGCTGCAGGAAGCTTACTCTCCCCTCCAAGCGGAAACGTGAGACAGTGCTCATGCGCTTGTATAGTTAGGGCTCAACACTGAGTTCAATATCAAAAAAAGATAATTTAAATTTGCAATCAGTTAGCCATTATTTGGAAGCAGATGCTTATATACTTACATTATTTAGAAGTAAATACTTATAACGATCTTCATATCTGCTCCTTACAAGCTACATGGTAATTTTCGGGTGAATAGTCATTTGAAGAGAAAGGAGTCAATGGAGAATAATGGCTTATACAAATAAACGAGGGGAGTGATGTTTGGGTGCTAACAGCAGCATGCTTGAAGTAGGAATTACTTGTGGTATTATTAGATATTAACATTTGGCGTCATTGGATCCTAACGCTGCTTCAAACACTAAAATAATAATAAAAACAAAAATTAGGACAAGTTTTAAAAGAATACCAAAATCGAAGGCATAGCCAAATTTCTATCAACATGTATGAATGGAGTAAATGATCTAATCAAAATAGCAGAGATTTGAAATTGAATATAAAGCCAGTAATAGCTAAATTTATTGTATAGAAAACACATTTCTGAAACGTAGAAACAAAGAGTAAATATCATATAAACATCAAAGGACAGTCACTAAACATACCCAAGTGTACACTATTATTATTCTCTAGAGAAAATAAATCAATACCATAATGAGCTATTAGTTTATAATAACTAGGATGACTAGATTACCAAAAAATGGTAGAGATGCAAAATGGAGAAGCACACACTTAAGTCCCAGTACTTGGGGAATCTAGGCAGAGGATCCTAAGTTTTAGTCCAGATACAGAGTGAACATTGCCTCAAAAATGCAAACAAAAATTTCACATTATGGTATTGATAGTAATGTGGATACATTGATACCCTGAAGAACTGGAGGTGAAAATGCAAAGTGGCATAGTTTTAGAAAACCAGCAGTTTCTCAAAACAGAGTCTCCAGGACATGTCAGCCCCTGTTAGATAGCAAAGTAAACTCAAAACATGTCCACATAGGTGTCACACAAATAACATTGTCCATGGCAATGTTATCCCACAGATCCAAAGTGTAGAAACTTAAATATTCATCAAATAATAACAAATGAACAAAAGGCCATAAATGATATGATTTCATTTATGTGAAGTGTCCAAAAGGCACAGATCTGTGTCAGTGAAATCAGTGATTTCCTACAGCTTAGGGGGTGTAGAGGGAAGAAGTAACTAAGATTGATAAAGGGTTTTTATTTGGGGTATAAAATATTTTAAAATCAACAGCAATGACTACAGAATCATGCAAATACAAATTCAAATGTTTGCACCCTTCAAAATAGTAACTTATAGGATGCGTGAAATATATCTCAATCAAAGGAAAATAATGTAATAAAGCAAAATGGCATAGAAATGAGGCAATCATTTTACAATTTACCGTGAACTAGTCAATGTGGGTATCAAACATTAATGTCTGCTAATCACTAGAAAGTAACAGCCAGATGTTCATCTGACAAAGCAGTCTGAGAATCGACTCTGAGTCTGATTCAGTCTTTGAGCCCGGCGGTCACTGTAAAGAAAATATCAAGGATACCAAAGCCTTCTTAATTGCCCTGTGCGTTCGCAATCAGTCTCATGCCAACTGTGAGGAACATGGTTTAGATAACACACATTTCTGTTTTCCTTATTTATTTCCTCTTTGGAGTAAGACTTGAACCCAGTGGCCCATGCAGCCACTTACTGTTGGGCATGCTCATCTCAACTGGCATCTTCATGTGTGTTTGTTGTGTGCTCGTATACATGTGAGTGTGAGCATACACCTGTGTGCACAGGTGGGCATGTGTGAATTGCCAAGAGCTCTGGGAGCTATGGCTTCACCAGTGGCCACTAGAATATACAGCAGATGGCAAGGGATCATTCAGGTGTTGAACCACCAGATGAATAACTCTCAGATGGAGAGAGCCTCCTCAAGCAAGGCTTATGGGCCACAGGCTCTGAAAACTGGCCACTTCTGTCTATAACTTTTCAGACAGTAATTTATATATTGTCCGGAGTTTGTTCTATAAAGAAGTGTGTAAGTGAGTGTGTGAGTGTGTGGAGGTGTGTGTGTGAGTGAGTGAGTGAGTGAGTGAGTGAGTGAGTGGAGGTATGTGAGTGTGTGAGGGAATGAGTGAGTATGTGAGTGTGCATGTGAGTGAGTGAGTGAATGAGTGTGTGAATGAGTGAGGGAATTAGTGATTGAGTGAGTGTGTGTATGAGTAGTGAGTTGAGGTGAGTGTGTAAGTGAGTGAATGTGTGAGTGAATGAGTGAGCAGAGGTGTGTGAGTGAGTGAATGAGTGTGTGAGGGAATGAGTGAGTGAGTGTGTGTGTGAGTGTGTGAATGAGTGAGTGTGTGAGTGAATGCTATAGAGGAGAGATGTAGCAGTGTGTAAAGAAGTGTAACAGTAGGTCAAAGTGTGTACAGAGGAGAGCTGCACATAAAGAGATGCAAGTGTACAGAGACATTGTCAGGAAGGAGAGCTTTTCAAGGGGGCAGTGGTAAAGTTACCTTCAGAAACTGTGCTTCCTTCCCAAAGACCCTCAGATAGAGAAGTTTTCGAAGTCTGCTACTCTGAAGGCTTTCTTTATGCTGCCCTGGAGCAGTTCTAGAACTGCTCTCCCAGCTGCGGTAGTGAAGGCACATGCGTGCACTTGGACGAGAAAGCCAGAGGTTGATATATAGTGCTTTCCTCAACTGCTAACTAATTTCTTTAGATCTTACTTTATGTTTTAATTATTTGTATGTGTGTGGGGAGAGCAATATTTATACCCAATGGAAGGTGCCTGTGGAAGCCAGAAGAGGATGTGGGGATCCCCTAGAGCTGGAGGTTGTGAGCTACTTGACCTGAGTGCTTGGAACCAAACTCTGGTCCTCTGCAGGAGGAGGGTGTATGTGCTCTTAACCAGTAAGCCATCTCTCCAGTCCCCAATTTTCTACCTTACTTTGTGAAACAGGGTCTCTCACTGAACCTGGAATTTACTGATTGTCTAGGCTGGCTAGCTAGTTGGCACTAAGGTTCTGCTGGCCTCTACTGTTTCAGCACTGGGATTAGAAGTGTGTGCTGTCATGGACAGTGGTTATGTTGGTTCTACAGACACAAACTGGTTATGCTTGCACAATAAAAATGGTCCTCCTGAGTCATCTCCCTGATTCCCAGCCTTCATTTTTACCAAGTAAATTTTAAGACAAAGTGATAGAGAGATAACTATTCAAAAATGTCAGTGATGTACTTAATATAAAAGCTAAGGTAGTTGTTATTTGCAAGGAAAACAAAGAGGTTGTTAGTTCTTTTAATAATATTTATATTCTTTAAGGATTTCAGACACGGTATCTTGCCAGTATTCCCCTCTCCCCAACTTCTTCAAGATCCACTTCCAACTCTCTACAAAGCTGATGTTCTCTCTCTCTCTCTCTCTCTCTCTCTCTCACACACACACACACACACACACACACACATACAAACACAAATTTGTGCTTCCTAAATGTTCTTGGATACAGGGCTATCCCCTAGATTATGGTTAAAGTCTGGGAGTCACTCCCTTAAAGAAATCTGCCTCTCAGTAGTGAAACCTCAGCTCTCAGTAGTGAAAACCTCCTTTAGTTTGGGTGTGGTCTCATGCCTACTTTGCTTTTCACGCCAAAATTTTCTGGTTTGAGTTTGTGCATTTCTTGTGTATGCTGCCTAAACCCCCATGAGTTTATATATTCAAGTGCTCTGTTCTGCCTCCCAAACACTGTTTTACTCGAGTCATTCACCCCTGATTCTTACAATGCTTCTACCCCCTACTTAATGAGAATTCACAAGTTTGGAGCATATAGGTGTGATATAGACCTTCCATTTATGGTTGAGCACTTCGAAGACTCCTATTTTATACATATTAATCAGTTATGTTTGTATTTGGACTGAGATATGTGGAAGGGGCTTCCAGAGTGCCTGGTGGTGTTCTACAGAAGTTTGTCTAGTCCAGCACTAAAAAGAGAAATTGAATGGAAGGCACATCTATAATTGAAAATGGTGCAGTAGTCATCCTGAAAAAGTAAGAAATGGGTTCAATTGTTTAAACTAACTTCAATCAAAACTTAGATGCATAGAGACTATAGAGATAGTAGATAGGAAGGCTTGCTGCACAAGAATGAGGAAACAGAGATTGGATGCCAAAACCACAGGAAAAAAAAAAACAACAACAAGAAAAAGGCATGGTTCCATTTCCATCTGCTGATAATCTAACACTGTAGGGGAGGGGGCAGGAGGATTGTTGGAGCTTCCTGGCCACTGTGCTAGCTCTAAGTTCAGAGAGACTTTAGGGACGGAGGTGGAAAGTGATAGAGAAAAATATGGGACATCCTCCTCTGTGTGCAGACAGCACACACACACACACACACACACACACACACACAGAGAGAGAGAGAGAGAGAGAATCAGAAGTTTAATACATATTTATTAAGCTATTATCTATAAAATGGTCTCAACATGTATAAATACTTTAATAAGATTATTATAATACTCACTTTCAAATCTTTTAGACAGATTCTGTAAAAGGACTCTGCATTTTAAACTTACTCCATTTGGATTCATTTCATTTGCAAGGCTCAACAGCAACTTGGGGCTAGTGTCTATTATATTTGGCTGTGAGGCTTGAGCAGGTCCAGATTCAGTCTGATTGGTCCTCACATATGCTACATTTTTTCATCCATGTCCCCCTGATGCTCAGTGAGTTCCTATCACTCCAATAGCATCATGTACCTTATAGGAGTCTGTACCCTCATTTTATATAAGAATAGTAATGATAGCAATAAAGGTGAAAACTAGTTTTTTACATAGAATTGAGAAAGAATCATAAGAAAAAACCCTAGATACTGGACTTTTACCATAACTCGGTGTTGAAATTTTGGGGGTACATTTGTTCATTTTTACATTTGTCTGTCTAGCCTTAACTTCTGTATTTCTGGAAAGTCTGGGGAAACACATTCTGAACTTACATGCTACATACTGTCCTATTCTGGTACACATCAACTCATTCAACTCATCAAAACAACTCTACTGAGCTAAGTATCTAGGCCACCCATTTCACAAATGGGTTAGGTCATTGGGTTTGAACTGAGTGTATCTGGACCCTAAATCCAAACTAATCACCACACCACCATCCCTACCTTTTAGTCTTGTTGGAGGCAGCATTGTGACTCTGTGCCACAGGCCAGATGAGAGAAGGACTGTTTTCCCTGCCCACTGGTAGACGGCACAAGATGCATGGGGGTGCTTATGAAGCAGATGCTTCTCCTAAGTGGAAAGCTATTAACTCCATTTACTGCCACACTAGAAAAGCCCACCCAAAGTACAAAGATTCTCTTAGCTCATGGGATATAAACGTCAGGCCAACTCATGGAGAGTAGGTAGTTGTCACTTCTTCCGCCACTAGTTCCATCTCCGTCATAGGTCACCTACATAAATCTCAGAAGGGGTTCATGAGGAGCTAGACAGAGGAGACACCCTACTTTATAGCGTCCTTGGGAAATGGAGTCAGTATAAAACTGTGCACAGCTATACCCGCACTTATACATTGCTGAGCACTTAGGAGCACACACTATAAAAGAAATAATGAAGATGGAATCACTCCCACTGATACAAGCACCACAAGTGTTAGAAAAATTAAATTCTCAAGTATCAGCTCGAGCACTGTAAACAACTTCAGCATCTTTCAACTAAGGTTGGCAGTACTTCATAAAAGATTGTAACACATGGATTCTGTGTCCTCACAGCCACATTCCTGCTACCAATAAGGACATGTGGAAAAAGTTATTTAATGCAGAATTTTTGTGGTATTTAATCAGCAGGGCTTACCATGGTAGCTCATGCTTTGAATCCCAGCACTCAGGAGGCAGAGGTGGGTGGATCTCTGTGAGTTCAAAGCCAGCCTGCTCTACAAAGCAAGTTCCAGGACAGTCATAGCTACACAATATGATCCTATGTAAAAAATAAAACAAGTGTTCATTTGAAGTAAACAAACAATGCCAGTGTTTTCTCATACTAGAACACAAATTACACTTGAAAAATATTCATTGAAAGTTTCATATAGACAGACAAGAAGAAGCATTCATGATAACATGGCATGGTAAAAAGCAAGTACTAGAATAACAGTAGGTTAGAGTGATAGGTAATGAGATAGATAAACAGAAAATTGACCTTGAATGACATTAGTATAAGCATTTTCACATATTAATTCACTTAAATATTGCACAAATCTATGAAGGTGGTATTAATTATTGTTACATTTGATTTATAGACAAATGAAGAAACAAGGTGAAATACTTCAATCAAGCTCATGTTTGCTGCGTAGAACAGAGAACATGAAGGAACATTTCTCATTTTTACAGCTCCTTAAAATTTTTCTTCAGTGAAACATCAGGTTTTACGAAACAAAATACCTTGAATATTTTTTCTAAGTGTGTGAAACTAATAACCAACCAATTCTTTAGTTACCTCTGGCCCCTTCTCCAGCTAATAACAGGACACTTCTCAGCTTTCTTCTATGTACACTTCCCACTCCCACTTTCAAAAAAGCACTTTGTTGCTTTAATTTCCCCTGAGAGGTGTTCTGCCACCTAATGGCCTTTACCACTACAAAATATGTGCTAATATTCATACTAAAGTCCCCCTTGTTCAGCTGTGCATCCCATGGCAGCGCAATCATGTTTGTATTATATTAGACACATGGAACGAAGTGTTTATGTGGCCAATCACATACTAGCCCCTGCTACAATGCAATTGTGTTAGGGCACATTTCATATTAGACTGATATTCTAATCATTTCAACTAGAATGAAGGAGTAGGCTTTGGATAATTGTTTTTAAAACACCACTGGGTTTGTCGAGCTGCAGCCAATCCCTCCCTCATATTATACAATAGTGGTCTAATCATACACTGCAATATAGAATATGTAAAACTGATTAAAACATGGATGAGTGTGAAATGAAGTCAAGGTCCAATGAGGTTCAATCTCCCTTCTGACATTTTAAGAATATTACCAAAATCTGCAGCAGCTATGGTGTTCCAGGTTCACACCCCTCCTTATTTAAGGTCTGACTAAATATTCTGATGCTTATGAATATTATGATATCCCTCTATGGAACACTATTAATTCAGCTATTAATTCTTGCATGAAATCTAAGCACATGCTTTTAGTCCTCTGGTGTTGAAGAAGGGAATATCCCTTCTTAATTAGGGAACACACTTCAGTTTTTCAAATAAAAGTCAATATCACGCGGAAAACATCATCCAGAAAGGCACATATTCTGCTATAAGCTGACTTGTTAAGTTTAGTTTTGTGCAAACAAGACATACTGCATAATCCCTGAGCTAAACTGACTGGCACAGGAAAGCAATCTCTAGCTCAACAGATTGGATTAGTATATAGTTCTGTTTCATTTGTGAACACAATTAGCCTTCAGTGGTGTAGGAGTGTCTTCTTTCTATGTGTTGCTTTCATTGGTCAAATAAAGAAACTGCTTTGGCTTTTTGATTAGGCAGAATTTAGATAGGTGGAGTAGACCAAATATAATGCTGGAAGAAAGATAGCAGAGTCAGGCAGACACCATGGCTCTCTTCTCTAAGACGGATGCTGGTTAGACTCATGCCGGTAAGCCACAGTCAAGTGGCGATACACATTAATGAAGATGGGTTAAACGAATATGTAAGAGTTAGTTAATAAGAGGTTGGAACTAATGGGCCAGGCAGTGTTTAAATGAATACAGTTTCCATGTAATTATTTTGGGTAAGCTAGCCGGGAGGAATGATAAGAGCCCGCCGATCCTCTTTACAACACTTCAGTACACTAGAAAGAGGGAAAAGGCATGCATGTTAGTAGAGCTGAGAGTTCTGTCTCTGGTAAAGTTGCTCTGTGGCAAGAATCACTTTCTTAGCTCCTTCTGGCCAACAGCTAATGATAATGGGACACAGAGGGCAGCTACTCCTGCTGACTCAGGCTCATTATCTGGAAAGCCTAGTGGGAGTGCTTAATGGCATTGTGGTTTTCCTCAACAAAAAGGTATGATCTGTCATGTACAGAGGGAGGAGCAAAGCTTTGAAGACGACACACGCCACCATCCCTGTAGACATGTTAGTCATGAGTTGTGTAAGAAGAAACACAAGACATGATAAGCAGACACAAGGGGAACATATGGCAGCCTGCTTGGAAAGTTAGGATAGTGGGGGCAAGTTCTATACTTACATAGTTAAAAATACATGCATAGTTTTATTTTTTCAGTGCTGTGAAATATACCCAGGATCACTGACCTATATTCCCAACCCTGATAAAATTTTGTTTTGAAACAGGTTAGGCTGGAACCTAGATCCCCCTGCCTCAGCCTCCTGAGTAGCTGGTATCGAGGCATGAGACAGTACACCTGTTTCTAAGCATCAGTAAAAGATGTGGATGAGAGCAGATGATCAGGCATCTAACGACTTAATTTGTAATGTTTTATTCAGCTGACACAATTTTCAAGTAAAACCTAGCTAACTCTTATTTAAAATAATTTTGGGGGATGGTGAGATGACTCAGCTAATAAATGTGGGGTCACCAAACCTGATGATCTGAGTTTGACTGCCAAACCTCACATGGTGGAAGAAAAGAAAAAACTCTCACAAATTGTCCTCTAACATCTATGTGCACATGTGTACCCCACCAATTATCGGGGCCTTGAGTACCAGCCTCAGTACCCTGCAGGGCTCAGAATTGGATATCTATGGCAGGCGAGTATATAAGGGTAAGGAATTAACTCAAGTATATTACATCTTCATGTTCTTTACTTTTTGTGCAAGGGAAAAAAGTGAAATCAAAGGGCATGAGGAAGCTGAAGAAAAATAAAGGGGAGAATAAGGAGAAAAAGGAAGAGTAAGGGGAAGAAGTAGAAGAAGTAGCAAGAAGACAAAAAGGAAAAGAATAAGGGGGTGATCTCCATGAGGTTTCTAGTTTTTTACAGACAGAGTTGGAAAATTCCATAGGCAAGGAAAATAATAATGATATGCATATCAAAATCACAAAAAAGGCAAGTAGAACCTGACAAAGCATACTGCAGAACGGGTGCCCTGACCCAGGAAAGAGCCAGCAGTCAAGGGGAATTACCTGACATTCCAAACCATTAGATAAAATTACTGAACATCCCTGAATCCCAGATTGATCCATTTTCTTCATCTAATCTTTTTTTTTTTGTGATTTTGTATGTGTACAATAAGACTTGTAGTCCTTTAAATGCGTGCACAGGAATGTTACTAGTGTAGACAGATCATGTGATAATCTATTTTTAGATTTTTTAAAAAAAAACCTCTACACTAATTTCCACACCAATTTTCCCTCTTGACAGCACTGGGTTTCATCTTCCCCACATCCATGCCAATATTTGTCATCATTTTGTTTTTTTTATCTTAGCCTTTTGACTGGGCGGGGGGGGAGGGTAAAATGAAATTTCAAAGGAGTTTTAATTTGAATTTCTCTGATGGCTAAAGAGGTGCAATCTCCAAGCTACAAGAGTGACTAGCCTACCAATACATGCTCACTTACCAGTGCCACCTAGTAATGACACTAACATACCAAGAATAAACAACCACTTTCTGATTGGAAAAGCGAGAAGTTCCTTTCTACAAGATAAAACCCACATCTGCCCCCATTAAGCCAAGACCATGTGTTGAGGTAGATCAGCCGCCATAAGGGAGAACCTCTTATATTACTAAATGAACACAGTATTAAACCTACCCCTGCTGACTTACCATTATATTTACAGATCATTGCATCTCTCAGCCACCACCTAAGGAGCTTCTATTTACAGTAGATGGTGATTAACACAGAGATTTACAATTGGCCAAGGTGAAGTATGCTCAGTCCTAAAGGAAACATATATAGAGCCCAACCCCGCCCCTGCCAAGGCGCAGGACAATGGAGGGAGAGGGCACATAGAGCGTGTTAATGCCAGAGGTAGTGGACGATGACAAGAAACTTATTTTTCTTGTTCTTTCCTTTTTACATATGTTTATCATATTCTTTCCTATTCCCATAATTCCTCCAATTTCCTCCCCACCTTCCAATCTATCCAACTTGATGTTCTTTCTCAGGAAAAAAAAAATCATAACAAACAAAAAAGAAAAGAACACACACACAAGCATGGAATCTATTTTGTATTGGCCAGCTACCCTGAACATGGGACATGCCCTGGAGTGTGACCGATATACCCAGTATATAAATCAGTTTCCATTGGATAAAACTGATTTTCCCTCTCCCAGCTGATACGAATTGCAAATAGCTTCTTGGTTAGAGTTGGGGTTTTTGGGCCCACTTCCTCTCCTCAGTGCTGGAGTGTTTCCTGGCTTGATCAGAGGCATACTGCCACAGTCTTTGTGAGTTCATACAAGCCTCTGCAGCACTGGGTCAGGAACCACTCACCCTCTGGCTGTCTTGCTGTCTCCTGTTTTGCATAGATCTATGAACCTTGAGTTTCACACTTAGGGCTGAGAGTGCCAATGGCTCTTTCTCTGTTTTATTCTCTAATTGTGGCTCATCATGATGGTCCTCTGTCAGACACAGAAAACATCTGGACACTGCAGTGCAGCTGCACATAAAAATTCCCAGAGGTTGTGAAAGTATGCTCAAAACTTATGCAAGCCTAAGCAAAAAGAAATAGAAATCCCAGTGTGGATAGGGGAATTGGGCACACAATCCCACCCTCACCTGTGGACTGACTGGCAACGGATAGCTGTTGGGAAAGGAAATGTCAGTGTTCTCTAAGAGTGTAGCCCCTGTGAAGTTGATCACTCTCCAATAGAAGACTACACAGTCAAGAATATTTGGGCAGCACAAATTGGTCTTGAGGGCTTAAAGTAAAATACAAATGTTGGGTGGATATGAAAGAAGAGCTTTGGGAAGAGCTTGGGATAAACGTATCATCAAAATACATTGAAAGAAATTTGTAAGTCTCAAAAAACAATTAAGAAGAGTAAAAAATTAAATGCTACTTGCGGCTCCTGGGAGACTAAGATGAAGAAATATTATAAGTTTGGAATCCACCTATGTTATAGAGTAAGAGCAATCAAACACAAAAACACTGCAAAGCAAACTTTGACATTACTCTAAAACTGGCAGAGTTCCATCTTTTCTTGAAAAGCGTCAGAAAATTGATTTGTCTTAAGGATGATGGCGGCTGTGCCTTCGAAGGCCCTCTCCACTGCAGTCTGCTATGATCCCTTTTGTGTTAAGCCTACTCTGCAAATCCACTTTACTGTGAGTAATATGGGAATAGCCGACCCAATGGCTTCAGTCTCTTTTGTTGACCATGACTACTAGAAATTCACATGCATATGTACCTGTTAGCTGGTGCATAATGAGGACACACAAAGAGGGATAGATAAAGGCTGTAAAAATTCAAGAGTCCTTAGACTTCAAGGAATGATACAGTCAGAGGAGAGAGAGTTACTTGGTTGTATCAGTGCTTTGATTTCTCTTCCAAAATACTCACTGTGTGTGTGTGTGTGTCCAAGTGCACATGCCTGCACTTATAATTTACATGTGCATTTATATTATGGCTTGACTATGGAATACTCCACACAAGTTGAAGGCTTGTTCCTACATAGTGATGGTATCTTGGAGGTATTGGAAACTAACTTTAGGAGACAGAGCTCTCTATAGGAATTAGGACAATGTGTGTGTCCTTAAGTACCTAGTTTTCTCTGCCTC
Organism: Alexandromys fortis; assembly: GCF_014885135.2. NCBI lineage: Eukaryota > Metazoa > Chordata > Mammalia > Rodentia > Cricetidae > Alexandromys > Alexandromys fortis. Next base: position 16,206,809 of record NW_026067896.1, on the reverse strand, counting down.
CTCTTTTTCCTGTCTACGCCTTTCCTCCACAACGGCTTTTCCTTTTCCTTGGGCGGCTAAGCGATGGAGCCAACAGGCCACAGATGTGCATGTCTAGAACCATCAGCCAAAATGTAAGTTATTTTCTCAGGTGTTTTGTCAAATTGACATAAAACTGACTAACACATCTTATATAATATGGGTCTCAGTTGTTTTTTTTTCTCTGCCAAGAAGGCATGAGTCTGCTCTAGTATTTCTAACTATCTGAAAGTTTTTTATCATATCATTTTATTAAATCATGATAACCTATGTTTCCTATGCAAGGGTTGTTAAAAAGATTAGGTAAGTCGCTTTCCAGTTCTATTGGCTACTAATTAGAAGTCTGAGTGATATACTCCTCTAAATCTGTTTCTTCGCCTGTGAAATAGCATGGGGGGGAGGGGGGGAGAAATAGCTCAGTGGTTAAGAACTCTGGCTGCTCTTCCAGATTAACCAGGCTGCACTCCCAGCACCTACATGGTGCCTCAGAACAGTCTTTAATCCATATAGAGGGGATCCATCACCCTTTTCTGGCCTCCACGGGTATTGTGCACATGTGGTAAACAAATATACATGCAGGCCAGAACAGCCATACATAGAAAATAAAAATAAATAGTTTTCAGAATTACTACCGGGAGCCTTACTCAGCATGAGTCTATAAAACACTTGTCAACGTTCCCAGCACACAAAAGGAGCCAAACACTTGGTGATTCCATTTGCATTTCTAGGGACTGATTTGAGAAACATTTGACTCAGACTAAAAAGAAAAAGGACCAAAAAAGCAAGAAAAGAAAAAAAAAACTAGTTCTTTAGCTTTTAAAAGGAACCCTGAGTAACTCCAAACATTGATAAAATGACATTAAGCGACCTAAATGTACATATTATAAAATAGCATGTATTTGAAAGCCACATTTGAATAATAAAAAAGAATGTAAAAGCAAACCCCATATTTCACTTTTGCTGAGTTACAGAACACACATGACTCTTTTTACTATATTAGAAAATGGGCAACTTAAAATGATCAGCATATTGAAAAAGGCATTATACAAAAAAATTTAGCTGCAATTCCTAAGACATATGGTATGGTGTTAATATTTTCTATAACTCCATGTATAATGGTGTGCAGGGCTCTTCAAATTGTTTCTAGGCACAGCCAATTTTTCTTGAATTCATTTGAGGAAGATCACTTCAGGTTTTTGAGCACACATTTTAAGTAGCCATTTTGCACATGACTATATTAGAATAAAAATAGTCTTGTCTGATCTTTGTCTTACCAGTAGACCTTCTAGTACAATGCTTTTCAAAGTGTGACCATGGGGCCACCTGCACCCAAATCGTCACACATTTATAAATGCAAACTTCTTTCTTCCCTGACAGACTCAGGGACTCTTGGACCAGGGAATCAATTTGTGTGAACCCCAAAAACCTGAACCCACTCCTCTGAGCTAATAAGATAATACAATTCCATCGATCTTAAACTCTGTACTAATATATTAATGCATTCAAAGTGGTGCTGACCTGAGGATGCCACTCATCCAAATACCTTGCTGTGCTTGAGGATAAATGAAAACAAAGATTTTCATCTCTACAAAGTTGAGGACTATTTCACTCCACCACTATCATCTTAAGTAAAATAATAAGTTAGTCATTTAAGAAATTAAAAAGTTCAATATTTTCTTTGTTGATTGTTGTTTGTGTAAGCATGCTACACAACTTTGACAGGCTTTTTACATAAATATGTAATAATATCTTCTAAGTGCTCAATTCATAATTAGAAGTGTACAATCAAATCAAATAAAAATAATATTAAGCTAAATATCAAGGGTACTCAATTGGAGATCCCCTCTGGTACTCTTTCCTTGGAAGAAATTTTTGGTCTTCTTGGGAACTATGAAAGTTCTCCAATGTTATCCAGAGCATGAGATCTTCATGTTCTTCCGAGTAGAGATGAGTAGCTCTTAGTACATTCTCAAGGAAATCAGTGCCACAAAATTGCTACAAACCACTATGAAATAAAAATCAAAGAGAACAAGATAGAATAAACAACAAGTAGCATTATTCCATGGATATCACTGGTTCAAATGGAGCAACTTGGTCTGTTGAGTGAGCAGGAGAGCTGGACAAGTTTCCTTATAACTCCCAGAGAAAAGATTTCTCATCTGCCACAAGGAAAACTTTTGGCAAACCATTTCCCACCAAAGCATGGCAGGTGATGGCTTAAGATATTACCTCCCTTGGTGCTACGTCTTTCCCCCAAAACACACCCTTCTAACTGCTAATGGATGAAAACTGGTTCATGGGGTAAACTGACTCTCCAGCCCTGACTTAGTTCAGTCTCTCAGGTGCTAATGAAAGGAACAGTAAGATTCCCAAGAAGTGAGATAATTTGCCTGACTAGATTGGCACACCTTCCCTCACATTTGAGGCTTGGCCTCATATTACCCTCCTCTCATCATTCTGCCCTTGGGTATTGCCTGCTGTCATAGCTCGACAATAATTCTCACTCCACATTTCACATTTTTATTTTAAAAGACAGTGCTGGTTCTATGTGTGGAATAAAACATACTAGTAAGTGAAAGATAATCACATTGACAAAGTTACAACAGACAGAGAGGCCTCCGACATTGCTGACTTCCTTTGTGAAGAAACTTGTAAAAGCATGCAGTAGTGACCCCGGGGAACTTAGCTCCAGAGATGCTGGGCAGACTCAGCTGAACTTACATATTTGATGTTGTATCTGCTGCTCTTCTCCCGTGGCCAGCACTGCATTCGTCTTAGATATGTATGAATTAGCTATCCTCCGAGTGTCTGTCTGCTCTCGTCCCAGTCCTTCTCTTTTCCGTGCCTCTTCACTCCCTTCTCAAACAGTTGTTTTCACTTTTTGCTTTGACATCTGAGCTGTGTTTCTGAGGCTTTCTCTCCATCTCCTCCTTTCTGATGATCCTTCCATCCACCCTGCTGCCGCCCCATCCTTTGCTACCTTCAGAACCCTGTTTCTTTAATCCCCTGACATGGAGTGGAGACCAACAATTCTCCAGGAATGTTCCAGGTCCTCAGTGCCAGGTTGGAGCTGATGAGGCAACCAACATCATGGGCTGAGGAGCAACTGGGTTCCTCCTGGTCTCGCCACTGAGCAGAGAAGCCTTGTAGAACAACCCTGCCCTAACCTTAGATGATTCATCAACTTGTGTGGCCTATCACCCACACTCATTATCTGAATCCAAAGTGAACCAAGGGATCCTGTCTTTCAAAAAGAGAGCTCAGCTCTGAAAGCTCCGCTCCATGCGGCAGTCACCTCGGGCTGCAGAGGAGGGAGTGATGGTCTCACAGATGCATTTACAGGTCATACTCACACTCAAAGACTTTGCCTCACTTAGAGTAGTGGAAGGACAGGCTAGGAGAGTAACTAACCGATGACCATGGAGTGGGGATGAGCAGGTAAAGGGGAAGTCACAGACCAGGTCATGAGCAACTACTAGCCAGAGGGCATGCTCATGTGAGGGCCCACAAGGTCTGAGCAGAACACAGGTTATTGTATGGAGGACCCTGGTAGGGCTTCTCATCTATCCATTTTAACCTGAGGCTGAACAGCAGATGGGGCAAGTGAAGTGACTCTTATAGGTCAGCATGATTAAGGCCCACAAATTCCTCGGGGAGAAATGCCACCCACAGTCTGGGCATGGGTGGGATTTCTTACTGGTATGTATAAACTAAGGTTGGAACACATACTTGTGCAGTGGGGAAGAATGGGTCTGGCGTTAGTCACGGGAGGAGAGGGCACTCTCCAGTGTGTACTGGCAGCAGCTGGGTAAAAGGGAAAGGTGATTCAAGCTGTGGCCACAGTGTCAGGAATGTCTTTGAGCAGTGGCTAGATGGCACTCTGCCTAGGGTTCCAGCAGAGCTCCCCACAGGGAGTGTTAGCAGGATGACCATTAGGTGGCATGCTGGCTAGTGACCACTCCTTGAGAGAGTTTATCCTCCATCTCTTTTTGTGTGATCCTCTTCCTTGCTCCCTTTTCTTCATTGTCACCCTGGGTCCTGAGGCAGGGAAGATGATGGGCTCGGAAGCAGCAGGGTGTTTGTTCTTCTCGGGGTGCTGCTCTGGAGGCAGCATAAGTGGCAGAGGATTGGCCGCCCAGTGAGCAATGGGGAATGGCTCAATGGAACCTCACACAGCCCTGTTAGCTGGAAGTGAAGGCACAAGAGGATACGAGTCAACAGTCTTGACACCTACTGGGTGGAGCAACGGGGATGGTGATGGTCCCAAACACCGGGAACTTAAGATACTGGATGTTGCTGTATTTTTGAAGTAGCCTTTAAATGCCCTTCCTTGGTGGTCTTGTCTATCACCAAAAATCTATACCTGGACTACAAAGTCTGATGAGAAAATGCTATGACATAATGGCAGAAGGAAGAACATGCTGTCTTTTCGTTATCATCTGATTAAGCGAGTGTGGCCAGCTGGTACAGTCCTGCACTTCCAACTACTGGAGAGGCTTAGCAGAATGGAAAGTTGAAGGCTTATCTGACAACATAGCATGCTCCTGTCTCAAACACTGCTAAGGTGAGGGAGCAGGGTAACTGGGATCCAGTTCAGTGGTTGAGTACTCATGAAGCCCCGGGTTCCGTCTTCAGCATCAGAAATGACGACAACATGTAGCCAGGCATAGTGAAGCACACCAGTAATTATAGAACTTGGGAGGTGGAGAAATCTAGATCAGATGCTCGTGGTCATCCTCAGCTACACAGTGAGTTTGGGGCCTCTCATATCTACATGAGCCTGTAAATGGAAATTTCTGGAAAGGAGCTGCATGTGCAAAGGTGCAATTAGAGCTCTGTAATGAAAGGTGTAGCCATTTGGAGATGGTGACATTTTACTAACACAGAGCCTAATTATTATTTATCTTAGTCTGCCTTCATCACCTTAACATCCCATGACTGACACATAGAAGTTCTTTGGGGTGTGTGAACCGACCCTTAGATTTAACAAATCAAATGAGAATGTTGCCAGATAACACCCAAAGCTGAAAACAGAGTCCCCCCATTTTGCTGTGATTCTCCAGCCCAAGGTATTTGAAAACAATCTCCTGTGGTTTCCTTTGTTCTGTTATCCTAAAATTTATATCTTTGTCCTCTTATTGGAAGAAGAAATTTGAGGAGACCTAAGTCTGTGTTCCCATGCCATTGTCAATTGGCTCTAAAATAAACCACATTTTTTAAAGCATTGTTTGCAACCGTGTCTCACTTCTCTGATATGATATGTGTTTCTCTACAAGGGTTTGTCCGTCCCTCCCTCCCGTGTTCATCTTTGGACCCCCTGTTTTTATTTTCTTCGTTTTGTTGCTCAAGGAAAACTTATCTGCCCTGCATTTTCACCATCTCCAACTCTCATATTTAAGGGACCAGCTTCTTTCCGACTCAAGATATGCTGTCCCCTTGGTAACCGTTAATGAAGGTAACCTCCTCCAGGTAAGGGTGGGTGTAAGTTCTCATCACTCACATGATGGGACAGAGGGAAATATGGGACTCAAACTGGGCCAAATTCTTCCAAGGATTGTTGAAGTTGAGCTATCAGAGAAAACACTGTACCTTGGGTCACTTTCATGAAGTAATGTGAGTTCAGTTCCTGATGCCACATTCCCTGTCTTCAGGTTAGCATCGCCTACAGCTAGAGCGTGAAAACCACTTGCACATGGAACTGAGATATTGCGTCTGGTCTATAAGCTACACCAGCATTCTTTCACTAAATCTGTAATTTTACTTAAACTTACTCAAGATGGATTTTTGATAGCAACCATCTTGACAAATACTCTCACAAGGCTTTGCTCTACATAGCTTTGAAGATTTACTGAAGTCTTTTTCTTCCAAGTCACTCTATTGTCTTTTCCTCATCGATGTGCGCATAGATTATTTTAACTTTCCTTCTTGCCTACTCTGTGACACTTCCTGTCTGTTTTCTCCTCTGAAAGTAGCATGTTTATTGTAATATGCAGATGTGTTTATTCAGCCCATCCATGGCGAGTAGTAAGCAATTAGGATGTATGATTCTAATACATTTCAGGAAAATAAAAATGAAATCTTACTCTTGTCAATCTATCTTGGCTAAAAATCAAAGTTATGGGGAAGAAAAAAAATGTTTCTCACTCAAGTTTAAAATACACCTAAATAATCACTTAGGGAAAAGTATTTGCTGTGCTCACTGGTCACATATTTTCCTCCTGATATTGGCGCGTGCTGATGCAACTCTCCACCATATTATGCCACTGGGGTCTTTCTTGTCATTTTGTTTTGTTTTGTTTTTCAATTCTATAAGGACCCTGGGCAGCTGATCTCTGGGCTTCAGTCACTCATCATCATCATTATCATCATCACCACCACCACCATCACCCCACTTTTATTGTATTCCAATAATGGAGTTGTAGTGTTTGAAAATAATATTCTATATATCACGAGGACATAAAGGATGGCTTGCCTGTGGCAGTTTGATTTAAAGCACTCACTTAAGCAAACATGGTTCCTAGAACACCCTGCCAAAGCTACACAAAAATTTAAGGTTGTGTGATGGATGAGGGAGCAAGATCTAATTGGTGTTTTAATCAATGTGTTCTGACTTGAAAAATCTACCTAAATTTATCAACAGAAAATGCCTCCGTCTAAATCAAATTACCAAGTTATGGTATTAAAAAACAGTTATAAATGTCTTACAATCGGCTTATATGCAAGTACTGGCATCAGGAAGACATCAGGATCTCATGTCCAGAATTATTTCAACGATGCTAAGTGACACCCTAGCAACAGTGAAGGATGCATGACCACTGACTGATTTACCCCTTGCAAAGGATGCTGAGTCAGAAATGCAACAATGCAAAGTCTACCTTGAGAAGATGTTCCATGGCCCAACTAACAAAAACACAGAGACAGATAATGAGTTCAAGCTGAAGCATCAGAAAGTAGAGCAGCCAGCCACTAGAGAGACCTCTACCGATACTGAGACCGAAAGGGTAATCCTGACCTTAAACTGCGTCCTCAGACTGCGTCTTCAGACTGACTGCTTTCAGACTGCTGCCTCTGACTTCACTGAGCTCTTGAATCCTCCAGTCTTATATTTCTCTCTCTGCCCAGCCATATCACTCCTGTCTCCACCTCCCTAGAGCTGGGATTAAAGGTGTGAGATCCTAAATGCTGGGATCACCTCAGTTTCTCTTTTAGACTTACAATGTCGTGTAGACCAGGGTGGCCTTCTATCTGCCTCTATTCTCTGAGTCCTCGGATTAAAGGTGTATGCCAAAACTCTTTAGCTTAACTCTGCACTCTGATCTTCAGACAAGCTTTTGTTGTTGTTGTTGTTAAAACACAATTTGGGGAATTACTCTTCTCTGAGATGTTAGATTTGTGAATTCCTAGACTTATATCATTTTTTTGAACTGTATCTTACCTCCATGACTGCAATCTAAGATAGCGATTCTCAAAGAGAGTTCTTTATCAGAATCACCTGGGGAGTACCCAGGGCATAACTCCTTATCAATTACATTTGACCTTTGGACTTGATACTAGGGATCACTGTTCTTAAAACTCTACACACATAGGTGATTTGGACACAAGGCCCATAGTCTAAGAAGTATCTGTTCTCTGATTTTTGCTGATAATTGGTGAGACTATGTTCAACAGGGCATATCATTGCATCTAAGTCAGAAAATGAAAGAAAGTGTCATTTCTGGGCTTGGGCTGTTCCTCAAAGAATACAGAACGGTAGGAGTTCCAGAGCACACTGGAACAGCATATATCCCTGGATCTCTAACAAGAAGGGGTGCAGAAAGATAAAAAAAAAAAAGTAGTCATGCAAACCCAGAGGCCAAGTGAATTCTACTGTAGCTAGTTGTGTTGGTAACAAGCAACAAGGGGCTCTAATACAGGAATTCAAGGTACTCGGCTGCCTTTATTCAAACCCCCAATTTTTTCCCAAAGTGGTTAGGAGCTCACTTTTAGATTCTTTTCTGCAACCTTATATATTCTCAAGCTGGTCAGTTGAGATTACTTGTGATTCCATTTCTTAGAACCTAAAGCTATCCTGTCGCCAAACATATCCAGCGACATGCTCCCATCTCAAGAACTCTAACCTCATTATATGGTACATAAAAGTATTCCAGGAAGAGGGGACAAAGAATACAAAAGACATGGAAAGGAAAGGAGTTTGACACACATACAGGTCAGAAGGATGGCCAAGGTATTCAGAGGCTGCCCCTCCAAGAGTGGTGCAGTTTAGGGTAGAAAAGCAAGGAGTAGCCAGTCCAAACTGAGCCAGGGGACTTTAGATTTGTTCTAAGTGAACTGGAAAGTCTCGCTTCACTGATTTAATAAGGTGCTGAAGCACACATACCAACTCACGCACTTGCCCATCCTGGCACAAAAATACCTCCATCACCAGCAGATCACATACCCTTCTGGACACTCTATGTTTTATAGACCACAATGATGCTAGCAAGAGCAACAGTACTATAGCAGGGTTGAAAGCAGTAGTGAGTGTTGAAAATGCTGACTTTGAGATCACTAACATCCTTCCTCCACTTGTTCAGAAGCTTTGCATGGTAGAGTCATGGCTCCTGGTTCTGGAACACAGCTTTTCATACCTCATTCCTTGCTTGCCCTCAGCCCCTCATCATTCCTTAGCAACCGCCATTGTTTCCTAGAATATGTTCCCCCTGGGAATACATAGTCTAGTGTTTCTCACTCTCAACCCCACAAACATGTTAGGTGAGACAATTCCTTGCAGGAGAGGCTGCCTGTACATTGTATGATGGCTCACAGTGTCCGTAATATCTATTCAATTTTTATAGCACCCCTTAGCTGTTACACTAACTAAAATATGTTCAGATATTTTCAGTTTTTTTTTTCTCTGGAGAAGACAGTGGAAGAAGAAAGAATGTCCCAATCAAGACCACTGATGTAGACAGAGGAGGCATAATCTCCTCCTTCTGTTATTGTCATATCTTCTGTCATACCTGGTTGCTCCCATGCTCACACACCACAGATCACCCTACACAAAGTAGGCAGAAATCATGGTACTCCTTTGCTTAAAAATTGGCTTTCCCCTTTATCACAATAGAATCCTAACTTGAGCCACCATGGTTAAATGTGAACAAATTTATTCATTCCTGTTTTACATTACTGCCTTCCACAGCTATCCTAGACCAGCACATTCTAGCAACATTAGTCTTCCTTCTGTTCCTCCAGCACACTTTCTCCATTCCAAGCTCAGGGCTTTGCAAGCTCAGTATTCTCTTTTGCAAAATCTCTTTCATTTGTCATATCAAATGAATAAATGTCACAGGGTTAGGTAACCAATTTGTTGTTTGCTTATTTTTCAATCTCTCTGATACCCAAATGACTAGAGAAAGAGACAGCCAACTTGGTCTTTATTCTGCAAGTGTTCATGAAACACTTGAAAGGTTACTTTTTTCTCCACATACCTCCCTTGCACATTTAAACTAATTGTTGCCATTTGCTGTTTTCACTTAGTAGTGGTTTATTATTCCTACACCCCCATTAGATGTCCCTGTACCTCTTACCTTTTCGTTTTAGGCGGTAACAATTTCTTTTCTAGAATTCCGTAGCCCATGTAACAAATCCTCTATTGTTGACTATTGGATTATTTCTTATCACCTATCATATACATTCTTTCTCTTTTATTTAGCAGAAAAAAAGGAGCTAGAACAAATTGAGTTCAGATGCTGTTCAACAGTATCACACTGTTCATCAGCCAGTCACGCCGATCAAGCTCATGGGGCTGTGTTAGGTGGAGAGAGGCTTGAGATGGATCTGGACCAAGCAATAAGAACAGTCAGCAGTTGCTGTAAATGTTCAGTACAGCGTGTTTTAATTATTTTTTTTCCTCCCCAGAAACAGAGGAACGCAAATACTTCCACTTGTAGATCTGTTTGAAATCGTAAAAATTTGGCTGTTCTAACTTTCAAGCTGCCTAAGAAAGCGGCAAGATGAGTACACAGCATACCGCTCCAACTCCCAACGCAACACACCATCAGATGAAACCATTAGGTGGAAGCGAACATCTCCGATACTCTGCTCCTGACTTCTCTTGCACAGATAGTATGCCACAGCTTTGATGATTATCAGGTCTGCAGAGTTAAAGGCACAAACAGGGTTCACATGCTTAGCAGCCCAGAGTTTAGCCACGCAATTTGTTTCTAGTTTCTCCCTCTCTGCTTTATCCCTCAGAAGAAGATTTTAGATGACATTTAAGAGTCAGAGACATGCTGAGAAGATGAGTGGCATTGATTGAAATTCTACTGAGGACTTCTCCAAATGTTTGATTAAAGTTCTACCACGTGTGCAGACAAATATGTCTTCATGACCGAGGTTTTAATAGCTAACCTAACATCCCAGGACCCCCTGCTTTTTAAGTGCAAAAAAAGTAGGTGAGGTGATCCCATTTCTATTGAAGCTCTGTTTATTTATTTTAAAAGTAACCATCATCCCTCAGTGCCTCTGCCCAAGCCAAGCAAAGTATATAGCTGTATTGCTGTGCACTTGCCCAGAGCTGCAGTCCCGGGGTTCTGGGGCCTCTTCACTCCCTGCTCTCTTTCACCTCCACCTCTAAAAAGAAAACTCCTTCAGTGCAGGCTCAGCTTCTGAACCCCCTGGCATTCACACCCTATCTGTGGAGCCAGGTGAAATACTGACAGTGCGTCATTCTGTCTTGTTTCATTCTCCAAGCGCATATAAAAAGACCCTCCCTACCCCTGGATGCAACACACAGCAATGCGGTTATAAGTCAGTTCATGCAAATAGATGCAGAACTGCCTTCCCGGACGGGCAGATGCATACACAGCACAACTGTCAGTACAGATTGGGGCCTGTGGAACAGCCTCTTCATGAGATCATAAATCACCCCTTTGCAGGAAGAAATGAACTTGGAAACTCATTTGATTAAAGTCCCAGATTCTTTTCTTTTTGGAGATAGAGGGAGTATGGCTATTGAGAACCCAAGGAAGCAGTCTCATTAAAACCAACGCTGAGGGTAAAATAACTCCCTGTGTATTCTGAACAAGATTTTCCAATTAAAAACAAGCAGTTAAGGCGTGCCTAGGCCTGCCCTGTGGCCCAACACATCACAGCTGGGGAAAAGGTCCTGAGAAGCCAGAATAACAAAGGGAAGTTTACAGCCCCTGCAGTGGAGAGAGAAGGAGCCTAGGGATGCTCCAGACAGCAGAATAGAAAGAAGCCAGAGCAGATTACACTAATCTGTTTTCCTCCATCCACACTTTCTTTCATGGGTTTTGAGATGACTTATAGCAAGTGTGAAATTCGCATTCAGAGGGCCGTCTGAGCTGGTGCTGTGAACATCCATGGAGGGTTATCTCTAAGTGCCTGGCACCTATTACTGCTGCACTTCTCCCACACTCCCAGGGTCTCCAAGAATGTTGCCCCTTTCCCAGGATAAACCACAGCTGCTAGTACTAGTGCACACATGTGTTCCCATACAATACAGAATTAGCCGCTATCTGGAAAACACCGCTCATCAGAATGGCTGTCATAACCCACTGTCATATTTTCACAGCTAGCCGCAGAAGTTTCCTGTGTTACAAGGCCCTTCAAAGCTGCATTTCCAACTCTGATTCTCTTCATAACCACAGAAAGTGGAAAGGTTCAAGGTAATTGACCCCATTTTTCAAAGAGGCGCTTTCCCAAAGCAAAACCTCCAAGAGCTAGCTGATTAGTGATCAGGATTCTTCTCACAACACTGAAGCTGGCTGTAGGTCTGTGCTCTCTGGGCATATTTTGTCTAATAAGCGGCACAAATACATTCACCACTGTCTGAAACAGTAGAGGAGTGATTAGCCTATAAAGCCGACAGATGGGAAGGACGGTCTCGCTTTAGGAGTAGCTCACACCAGTCCCGTGGCTCACCTCTGCACCACAATGACCTCATCCTCAGGTTCCTTTAATGGAATGTCATTGCCAGCAGTCTTAGACCAGCTGGAAGTCTAGGTTAAAAAGAAAACAAACTACCTCTTTTCATTTTACATAACAGTTGCAGTTCCCACTCTCTCCCCTCCTTCCATCCACTCCACCCACCCCCACCCCCCACCCCATCCACTCCTCAGAGAGGGTCAAGCGCATTGCTTTGGGGAAGGTCCAAGGCTCTCCCTATTATATCTAGGCCTAGCAAGGTATCCATCCAAAGAGAATGGGCTCCCCAAAAGCCACTACAAACAGTAGGGATAAATCCTGGAGCCACTGCCAGTGGCCTGACAGTCTGCCCCAGCCATACAACTGTCACCCACATTCAGAGGGACTACTTTGGACCTATGCTGTTTTTTTCCCTGTCTGGCTGGAGTTGATGAGCTCCCATTAGCTCCCACTGTTTCATTGGGTGTACCCATCATGGTCTTGACCTCTTTGTTCATATTCTCACTCCTCCCACTCTTCAACTGGTATTTGAGTACTAAGTTCACTGCTCCAATGCAGGTCTCTGTCTCTGTTTTCATCAGTTAATGGATGAAGATTATATGGTGATATTCAAGATATTCATCAGTCTCACTAAAGGGCAAGGCCAGTTCAGGCACCCTCTTCTCTATTGCTTAGGGTCTTAACTGGGGTCATCCTTGTGGGTTCCTGGGAATTTCTCTAGTGTTAGGTTTCTTGCTAGCCCCATTATAGCTCCCTCAATCAAAATATTTCTTTCCTTGCTCTCATCTCCGTCTTCTCTCCATCTTGAGTATCCCGTTCCCTCAAGCTTTCCTCCCTGCTCTTCTATGCTCATCTTGCCCTTCAACTCTCCCTACTTCCCCCACCCCCATGCTCCTAATTTTGTCAGGCAATCTTGTCTACATTCCCTTTCCAGGTGGATCTATCCATGTTTTTTTAGGGTTCACCTTGTTACTTAGCTTTTCTAGGATCATGAATTATAGGTTCAATATCCTTTGCTTTACAACTAGTATCTACTTATGAGTGAATACATACTATGTTCATTGTTCTGGGTCTGGGTTACCTCACTCAGGATGGTTTTTTTCTAGTTCTATCTATTTACATGCAAATTTCAAGAAGTCATCATTTTTAACCGCTAAGTAGTACTCTAATGTGTAAATGTGCTGCAATTTCTTTATCCATTCTTCGATTGAGGGACATCTAGGTTGTTTCCAGGTTCTGGATCTTAGTTATTCTGACAGGTGTAAGATGGTATCTCGCAGTTGTTTTGACTTGCATTTTCCTGATAGCTAAAGATGTTGAACATTTCCTTAAGTTTCTTCCAGCCATTTGAGATTCTTCTGTTGAGAATTCTCTATTTAGTTCTGTACCCCATTTTTAATTGGGTTACTTGGAATTTTAATGTCTAGTTTCTTGAGTTCTTTATATATTTTGGAGATCAGTCCTCTGTCTGATGTGAGGTTGGTGAAGATCTTTTCCCATTCAGTAGGGTGTCTTTTAGTCTTATTGTCTGTGCCCTTTGCTTTACAGAAAGAAGTCTGCCCTCTTTCAGCAGAGTATCCTACTAGAACTGGCTCATTTCTGTCTATGAAGGAATTACTATTAAATACAAAACTGTCCTTGGCCAGGCTTAAGTCAGACATTTATTCATGTGGCTAGAGAAAACGTGACCTCAATCAGAATTCCTTTATAGCAAGTTTGAGAGAAGGTAGTTTCTCAGTAGGAAATCAAAGTATAAGTAGATCTAATCATCAAATGTGACAAATGTTCACCACACTGTGTCAAATAAAACTTTATCAAAGCAAACTGAATCCATATATTATGCTAGAGATCAGGTTGTAGCAAGACATCTTGTTACTTATTCATATATTTAGGGAAAGATATTATAAGAATACTTTATTGCAGGACGTAGAAATTCCATGGTTAGGAAGGCATTGGCTCTGCCAGAGGCAAGCCTGTGAAGTGAAGATTTGGGCTGGATGACTTTCTACCTTCCAATCATTGCAGGGTCCTCACGCCCCCTAAAGGGTGGGACTTATCCCTACACATACTTACCACTGTAAAAGTGACATGAATTATTTGTAGGGATATGCAACCATGCACTCTTAGTGTACTCTGCAGTTTCAAAATTTCACCGGTTGCCATGACAACCTGTTTGGGTTCTGAGGGTATGTGGCATTTCTCATATTATCAATCAGAAGCTAGATTTATTTTACAATAATATAGAATGCCAACTCCCATGGAGTAGAATATATGGAAAAAATAACAAGAGCGACATTGGAGAAATTACATTTCATAATGCTTTCACTGACACTTTGGAAGTAAGTATCAAAGGTAATTTTTTTTCTAAATATTGACTTGTAGAATTTTAGATAGATTGCTTTAAGGCCCACAAATATGAAATGATTTTCAAGTATGTTTATCCACTGAGGACTCTTACCTTGAATGGTGAAAATAGAATGTAACTGAAATGCCATGGAGTCCAGTCCACTCACCACTGCTTACAGATATAAGTACCAAGGAGAAAATGAAGGTTTGCATGGGCATAGTGGCTGGACCACAGATGTTCACACGTAGAGCAAGGTTCTACCTACAGTGCCCAGCCAGCTACACCACCAATGCGCTAACTCTCCAGAAAAAAAACTCATTAAATTTGCAAACTATAAACTACGTTTCCATCCCAAAATACATAAAAATTCTAAGGTATTTTCATCTTGATCATGCCCTGGAATTGCCACTAATATTACTATATAAAATTCTTGTTAATTAACTAATCATTTTTATGTTTTCAACCTCTTGTCATTTCAAGGGAGAGCTTATCGATTTGTCATAAAAAAGGGAACTCTAATACTACATTTGTCAAATATAAATATAAAAATATAAGCATCCTCTTCTATATGAAGAATATATGAAGTTAGTTTATAAATGACTGGATTATGTATAATCTTTACTTTATGCATTACAGGAATTTATATTAGTTTACATTTCTTTTCCCAGTCTAACAGGTGGTTTAAACAATAGAAACTTATTTCCAGATGGTTTTAGGAACAAACATAACAGATCTATATATCCATGCGGTGGTTTCTTCTAATGATCTGCCTCTTTCTTATGGCTTCCCTTGCCTTCACATAGTATTTCCTTTGCGTGTGTCTGTGTCCTCCTCTTCTCTGGTTATAAGGACACCAGTCATACAAAGGACCTCATTATAATTTAGTCATTGTTGTGAAGACAGTGGCTCCAAACACAGCAGCATGCCGAGGCACACAGCATTAGGACTTCAGTACACGAATGTGGAGAGAATGCAGCCCCCAAACACAAGCCATAACAGAGCTGCATTTAGACACCTTAAGAACATATTTTCAAGTTATCAGAATATTACAGGTTAGCAAAATACAACTTCTTTTTATGCTAATAGCTATGATTAAGGCCTTAGGAAAAATAAAATCTCCAACATGCTATTTTCCCAAGAGTATTTATTGCCTAATCCCCAATCCCTCTTCCCATGGCAATATGGGATGAGAAGTTAGGAACTTGACATATCAGATCAAGCAGGATAAAGACCAAATGCCACAGAACTGATGAACAAGCCCAGAGTGAACAGCAGAACGAGCCCAGCTTTTGAGCACACGTACGGTTATTATTAGGAACCGATAGCACTTGGAAACACAGTGTATTTCAGTGCCATTGTCTATTCTATAAAGGGACTAAAACGAAAGTTTTCTGAACACAATCTTCCAGAAGTATCTTGCTTAAATGCGTAGATATGTGTAGGATATTGGAAAGGCCAAGTGAAATACCAAATCAGAATTAATCCTCAACTCTCTTTATAAATAAATTTAATAAGTATTGATATGTAAGTGATTTAACAGCTACATAAACCAAAATAACTCCAATGTTCTGGACCTTAAGTCTTGGAAGGGACTATTAGAGCCTCCTTTGGGCCAGACTCCTTTTGCTTTTACAGAGGCATTTACAGGGAAAGTTATCCCCTATTTTCAGGCATCTCCCTTGCGGCATCTTCCAACTGCACTTTACTGAGACACTATGATGTTCCAAAGCTGAGGGATCATGACCCCTTTGGGGTTAGCATATTAGATATCTCATGCATGTCAAATATTTATATTATAATTCCTAACAGTAGCAAAACTACAGTTATGAAATGACAGTGAAAAAATTTTATGGTGGTGGTCACCATAGCAACTGTATTGAAGGGTCGCAGTGTTAGGAAGGCTGAGAACCACTGCTGTGCTTTCCCCAAGAAGGCTCAGCACACAGTGATGCCTTTCCCTGACCTAGGCTGGTCCTTTTCCCCATCACCTGATCACATGACCTGCAGGGCCTCTGCTTGCCTGAACTGTCTCAGCACTGGAGAAAGCTTCCTGATGTCGCCAGGTGTTGGCAGCGCATGCCTTTAATCCCAGCACCTGGGAGACCGAGGCAGGTGGATCTCTGTGAGTTTGAGGCCAACCTAATCTACAAAGTGAGTTTCAGGACAGCCAAGGCTATGATATAGACAAACCCTGTCTCAAAAAAAAAATCAAAATCGTGTTGATGTCTTACACTGGCATCAGATGCCTTGTTTGTGAGATAATACAACACTGCTTCAACTTCCAACTTTTAACTCTATTGATACCTTCCAAAATTACTTGTTCTTGAGATATAATTATTCCTTTTCCCCCCTTTTTTCCCTCAAAACCCTCCACATACCCTGCTTCTTGTTCCTTTTCAAATTCATGGCCTCTTATTTCATTGACTGCTATTATATACATATATATCCCTTAGTACGTAAATATAATCTTAGTCTGTATGATGTTACTTACACGTACATTTTCAGGGATGACCATTTTGTAGTGGGACACCAACTTGGGAGCTCTTCTTCAGGGAAGACTTTCTCCCTTTCTTAGTATCCCTTATTTCCGGTAGTTCTCCCGAGGTTTCCTCCACGTCAGCATGTCTTTTGTTGCTGTTCTTGTTCTGATCTTGGTTAACCTGTTTTAACTGTTGATTTATCCATGCTACTGTGGGAGTTTTGAGGACAAAGACAATTTTGTTCGTGTTTGCACTGCCAAAACCTAACACTTTGCCTGCATCTCAATTAAATTTTGTTGTTCCAGAAATGATGTCAAAGGCTCCATTCGTAGAAGCTGATTGTTAATATCGTGTCTAGAAATCCCAACTGGTAATATATTTGTGCAAGATTTTTGTGAGCACAAGGAACAACAAGATTCATTGGTGTATAATCCATGCACATATTCATGCCAGACATGAAACTAACCTTAGTAATCACTAATGGTTATTTTTACCTTTTACAAAAAGAAAATCTAAGGCCTAGCAAGTGCTAGAAATTAACACAGAATGATAATAAGAGGAATAGTGGACAAGCATATAGAATTTTTGACTTTTATTCATTAATTTGGTAATATCCATTAAATGCTAGCAAATATGCCGACCACCAGGAATATAAGGACAAATAAGAAAAAAGGATCTCTGTACTCATGGTATATGTATTTTCACGACAGAAGACAGGATAAAAGAGTTTATAAAAATTTGTATGGTGACTTATACACACAGTGACAAGGCAATGTGTCTGAGGGGCATAATCTGAGCTAAAGTTTAAGAAAATTTGAATTTTATGAAGCTCTGAGGAAGCAATGAAAAGCATAAAATGGGATTACAGTCAAAGCTGTGAAATAAGAACATGGCGGTGTGAACGGCTGGGATGTAGGGAGCAGAGAGGATAATTGCGATGATAAAATCAGAGCCATGGGCGGGGCCCCAGTTTGCAGGGCATAGATGGACAAAATAAAGTGTGGACAGGTCCGAGGTGTCCTGAGAGATCCAACTGTCATGTCTGATTCTGGGTGCACTTTCGGCAAAGGAGTTTGTTCCACTAAAGTCGCCATTGTGAAACTGATAGGTAAACCAGGGTAGACAACTGAAGAACTAATGGAGAAAGGAGTCAATGATCCATTCCAGCTTTTTCAAAACAAATGAGGAGGGGGCACTATGGTTATGCATAAATATACTTCCATGAAAATTCATTTTGTGAAGAATCTGGCTTGCTGGGACCTAATAAAGCCATCAAGTTATAGTTTCCAAAGTGGTGCTTTAGTGAATGGTGTAGGAGTTCCTTCTGTTTGTGTGTTGCTTTAATTGGATAATGAATAAAGAAACTTCCTTGGCCTAATTGATAGGGTGGGACTTAGAAACAGAACTGAATGCTGGGAAGAAGAAGGACAAAGTCAGAGAAGCCATGGATTCTCTGCCTCAGATGAATGCTGGTTAGCCAGTAAGCCACTGCCATGTGGTGATACACAGATTAATGGAGATGGGTTAAACTAATACGTGCGAGTTAGCCAATAACAAGTTAGAGCTAATGGCCAAGCAGTGTTTTAATTAATACAGTTTCTGTGTGGTTATTTCGGGTGTAAGCTGGCTGAGTGGTCAGGACAAACAAGGGACCCTCTCCTCACAACAAGTGAAGATCTTTCTTCAGGAGTTTATAGAGCCCATGCTTATTTACAAAGATTATTCACATAACACAACATCTGTTCCTGGCTTTGAGCTTTGTCCCAGCTAGATGACATGCATGCAAAAGTGTGGTGCTGAGAAAATTTAGTGCTGTTCCCAAAGCTCCAGACTTTCTCTTCACATTGACTTCAAGTCAATGATCTTAGCTGACAGATGTCTAAAGAAACCATCTATCAGTTTTTATCTGTCTTACCTATTCCTGTATTTATAATATCGAATCGTGTTGTGAATAGAGAAAAGCTAAACAAGGACTGGGGAAACAGAGTGGAAGATTCTGAGACATTGCCAACACCCACATATTTGGGTTTTTAACTCTACCTTACCTTGGCCACCTGTCAAAGTCACGAACTTTACAGTGCCATGTCAAGGACCCTTACCACCTTTGCCAAAATCTGTCCTCTGCTTTTTCACTTAACTTTGGTGCCATTAAAATAGGCCAGCCTGGTCTACAGAGCAAGTTCTAGGACAGGCTCCAAAGCTACACAGAGAAACCATGTCATGAAAAATCAAGAGAATAATAAAATAAAATGAAAGTAAAAATAAATAAAGATAAAATTCTGTCTTAGAATATAAGCTAAAATCCAATCTTTCTGCTATATATTGATATATTGATCAGGAATAAATAGTTTTGTCTTTGAAACATCAAGTTTGGAAATAATAATACCCTTTTTGCAAAGGGTTTCTGGAAAATAGGGAAAATAATGTAGAAATATCTATCAGTTAAGAGATTAGTATTTGCGTGGAATCACCCCCATCTGAAGTCCCTTTCTTTCATTTTTTCTACTTCAAATAGCAAGGCCACAGTTGCCCCAACATTGGCTACCACTGGACGGTGAATTGGCCACGCTTCATCCTATTCTGAACCAATTTGAATCATAATTCATTCATTTGGACCATTGGATAGAGAGGGAGGCTAAATCTTCTCTTTGGATGCTTCGGAGTGAAAATGGTCACTTAGAAACAGAGATTTCAAGGATAGACCATTAATAAAGCCTTCAAAAGTGACACCACTACAAAGTTGATTTCTGAGTTCTCCTTCCACTCAAATCACTAATAACTATTTGGCCTTTAAGGGCTGTTTGTTTTTCAGAGCTTGGCATTTTGTAACAAAGTAAGGTCTTTTGGCGACAACAAGTTTGAGACAACAGTGAGGAACTAACTTACTCTGTCTGTGATGAGAAAACATCCATCATTACTCTTAGCCACTGCCTAGGACTGGAGTAACCTTGTCTAAATTAAACAGTCTACTATAGTGGCATGTCAATTGTATTTTAATACATAAAGCAAATAAATATCCCAATCTGGGGACTGGGAGAGTAAAACAGCCACGCTGGTTAGCCTTACAGACCAGGCAGTGGGAATATACACTTTTAATCGCAGTAGTCACACTAGTTGCCATAGAAACTGGGCGGTGCATGCCTTTTATCCTAGTGGTTCACGCCTTTAGTCCTGGAACTAGAGAGGATTATAAAATGAGAGGAAATGGCTCTCACACACAGCCTCATTCTGTGATCCCTGGAGGCAGGATTGCCACTTTGGACTTAGGTCGAGGTAAGAGATAGTGGCTGGCTGCTTTGCTTTTTGGGTCTTCAAGTTGAACCCCAATTTCAGTCTCTGAGTTTTTATTAATTGTGTTTCATTCTACACTTGGTATGAGTTTCCTCCTTTTAAAAAATATTTTTATTAATCCTTTAATAATCTCCTACAATGTTCTTTGATTATTTGCCTCCCCAGTTCCTGTTAACTCTCCCAGATCTACTTTCTCTCCCCCATCCCCAAACTTATTTCTTAAAACAAAACAAAAATGTCAACTACAATTTACGTTGTCCGTATACTCCTGTGTTTACTCTTATTATGCTGAAAAAGCTTGGAGAATTCTTAGGGTTCTGCCTATTTGTCTAATTAACTCCCAATGCAGGCTGAACATCATTTTGTAATGCTAAGTTTGCCGTGTTTACGTACGGCATCGCTACAAACAACAAATTTGGGGGGTCATCAGAATTCAATAATAGCACATAAACAATTCTTCTTTCTGTCATCAAGTCTTCCTAATAAACATAGTAAAACTTCAGCTTTATTTTTTTATTCACTGCATTAAAAACTCAGAATTAACTGGGATTTCTACTGGGGCTTATGGCCATCAATGGCTTCCCAGTGCTGCGTTCAGTGGGCTAAAACTCAAAGCTTGGCTGGAAAGCCCTATTGTCCTTGTTCTTTTCTGTTATCCTATTAGAGATCTCTGCTGGTACTTTCTGGCATCCCAATCAATTGTGTGACAAAACAGAACTGTTTGCCGACAACAGCCCAGCCAAGCCAGCATCTTCAGGAAAGCAACTTCCTACAGATACGATGCTTGCTAGAATACTTGGCCCTGGAGCTTCAAGTTCAGAATGACCTGGTGAGCTGTGACAAATATAGAATCTAAGTCCACATCTTAGCAGGGTGAGATCTCTTATGTGTTACAGAGTAATGAAGCCAAGGCAGGGCATGAGAGAAGAGTCTTGAAGAACAACAAAGGTTCGTTTCGCAGAAATAGTTTCTGGCATGTCTCCATCCCTACTTAGGACAGAACAAGAGTGAGATCCATGCTGTGACTGCAAGGATCAAGACATCCAGAAAAGCAATGTTTTCTAAACATCACAGAGTCCCACGAGTCTTTTCAGCTCACATTCTCATTGGCCTGAATTCATTCCATTCTCTGGCAAAACTGGGTCTATAGAAAACTATGTTTTATTGCCCTGATTTTACCATCAATTTCCATCCTTCACTTTATGTAGGAAATACCCAATCCAAATGGGTTTTTCTTCACATGGGATATTAGTTTTAAACCTAAGTCTCAAATTATGGCTTGGGTATTTATTGTCTATGACCATGGGCAAATAACTTGATGACAGTCCCCTGCTAAGAAAATAATAATGTGCAAAGTATTAAAAAGCATTACTCTCCGTGTGCCTATAAATATTGACTTGGTATTATTGTTACTACCACTGTTTATTTTTTTAACTGTGCATAGGGCATAGGAAATATCTGGCTTAAGTCCTTGGTGACATAATGAAAGCAAAAGTTTGGATTCTTTGGAAGTGTTCTATAAACAGGCCAACTCTGAGTCTCCTGAATTTGAGAGGCATCAGCAGTGACCAGCTGTGTAAATGGGCATCAGAGACCATGAAGGAACCCTTAAATTTGTCTCCAGCATCAATTCCCTACAACATAATGACTACCAAATAACCTGGCAACTGTATACCACAATGAAATTCATAATAGAGTGCTCCCACCATGCCGCGGTGCCAAATTCCTGCTCTGGCTTCCCAACAAATATAAAACCCATTGGTTTTGCCTACTCAATTTCCTTCTGTAATTAAAAATTGCTGCCTTTGACTTTCCAAAGCATGCTGGCATTTGCCAACTCAGATGTATCATGGTCTTAGTAGCACCTGACAAATATTTTAAAAAGATGTCATGCACAGAGTATGCTTCAGAGAAATTCCCCATCACCAGCATACTCACCAGTGAGATCATACCCAGATTTTACATGTAATGGGTGCAGGGAACCCAAAGCACGGAGGAAGGCAAGATGTGGCCGAGGTTAGTAATGTTACCAGTATTAGCTGGAACTTAAGTGAATATTTAACATTCATGGGGAAGTAGACTCTGTTATATTTGTCAGGCTTCCATATCAGACCACACAGAACTTTCATATCCAAATTTGTGAGTGATGCCTTGGAGAAGCCTTTCAATCTGTATTCCAGACAATTCTTTTACTTGTTTTCATAGAAAACAAACGGATTGGATATTTATTTACTTAAGTTTAATGTTATCATTATGTATTTTTTAGGATAGAATGTGAGAGTATTATACATTAAAAATAGGATCCTATTGTCTACCTTTCCAGAGGCATATCCTTTGTTGAGGAATGGTTAAGAAGACATAGGAGTGTATATTCCAGTCTTCATATTTATACATAGTAGAATAGTAAGTAAACCCTAATTTCATTGAATCAACCTATAATGAGGATGATTCCAGTATGTGTCAACTACCCCTTCTTTCTCAAGGTAGTTTGTGCTTACCAGAAAGCCCTGCCCAGGGGAGGCAAGAGGAAGCAAGCTGGAGAAACAAATATGTACACCCAGGTATATGGAATAATTCTCCCCCAAGATGTTCAGGAACTAATTTTTAGAATCTGTGATTATTCTGTATTTACATGATGCATCATTTTTCCACGATCAAATATTCACATTTGGTGTCTCTGTAAAATTGTTCATTTTGAGGATTTCAGAGTATTTATCTCTTTGAAGCTTCTCTTACTCTGTGTGGTTTCTTGTAATCCTTGTTTTTCCTTGACTCATGAATGTGGCATTTCATGATCTTCTTCTGTTGTCCCCCTTGGTATCATAGGTGCCTATGGGTGTTCACAAAGTTTTCTCTTCTTTGAAAATCTGTGGCCAAATCTTCCTTATTAGGACATATATCACTAGAATAAGGCTTCATTTTAATTTGACTACGTCTACAAGGTCTTCCTCATAAGGTCATATTTATCACAGGGTGAGACACCAGCCTACTGTGACAGATACACTTTAATCTGCAACACACAGCATAAAGGACTTTTCAAATAAATAAAGGACTTTTAATTTAAGATCTTGAGTAGGTTCCAACCTAGATTATTCAGGTGTGCACACTGTACACAAAGACCTTCCTAAGCCCAGGGACAGAAATGGAGGGGATAGCCATAGGAGCAGGGGGGCATTAATTTGAAGCATGAATTAATGAGTCAATAAAATCTAAGAGTCTTAAAATTTAGAAAAGTTAAGGAACTCATTGCTTCCTGGAACTTTCAGAAAGAATTAGCATTCCTGATGGTAATAGCTTTACCTCCTTAAGAATTGACCCTGAATTGATCTGATTGCAGGGTTTAAAATCTGTCTCATCCTTAAACCATTGTCTCCTTTTATCTATTTGTTGTAAGTTAGATGGCCTCTTGGGACACAGAGCAGAAAGTCAGGTCTGCCTGTGGCATGAAATTCACACTTGGATTCTTCATGTCTTTGTACAAGGGAAACAGTCATTATTCACCTGGCCCCTAGGGGGAAGAGATGAAAGAGAGACTACGGAACCATCTTTCTGGGGCACATGTTTTTGTGAGATAATCAATGGGCTCATAACCACCTATCCTGAAGCTGATGATCAGTTAGCAATGCCAGTATTCACTTGGCATAAAGGAAATAACAACATTAAATGTCACACAAGCCAAAGGATTCTGGCGAATTTGCCAACTTGACCTGCTCTTCCAAAAATTGAAGATGACAGAATCTATCTCTTGCTTCCTTCCTTTGGGCTTTTTCTGTCCATGAGAGATATTAAGCTCTGTGATACTACACACTTCTCATGTTACATATTGGCCTTATTAGTTTGATTCACTTCCCCAAATTTTTTCTAGCATCTTTGATGGTCACAGCCAAATCCAAATGACAATTGTTTTGTCTTAAGGAGCATGGAAGACTTTCAATTCCTAGAAAGATAATCTGTACAGGAACTGCCTTATTTTAAAATTCTTTATTTTAAAGAAAAACTAACAACTTTCCATATTTATGGGATATAGCCTTGATGGTTCAATACATACATGCAGCATAGCCAAATCAGGCTAATAAATATGTTCATTACCTCAACACTCTTATTTTTCCATTTTCTGTGGTGGGAACACAGAAGGGAGTGGGTTAAAGCATTCCAAATTCCATAATACCAAAACAAAAATCCCATGTGTATTAACAATGAAAATGATCCCCAGCCATCCTGTTTCAAAAAGGAAGGTAGTGGGACTCAGACTCAGAAAGCAAAATCAGAGGGAACTTGTCTGTATGAGAGAAAACTTACGAGAATGCTTAAGGAAAGTCAGGACGCAAGAAGTACCAGAAACTATTATTTGGTAAATATCCTCAAATCAGCCAATGAATGAACTGATTAGAAAGATAGATGGTGTCACATCTTTGCATAGTTCTGAGGACCGACCTAACTGTGGTAGAGAGGGAATAAAGAAAGAACAGACACAAACACACAGAAAAGCTGGTATCAGGTGGACTGGGCTCTTTAACAGAGAAGCCATAGCAACATGAAGGCCCAAAGTGTTTATGATACATAGTTGAACAAGGATTTGGGGTTATTGCATGTGGCTGAACAAGGAGGCAAACTATTACATAGAGATATCTAATCAAGGAGCCTGGTTACTATACACAGCTGAACAAGGAGGCATGTCTAACTGATCTCTGTAGGGATGCAGTTTCCAGCTGGAAACATCCAAGGGAGATTTTCTGAACAATGCCAGCATTTATACTGGGACAAGTAGAAGGCTTTGCCATTTCTGCCTCTCCCTTGGAAGGCTCTGTCATTCGCATGGAACTGAGGCCCTGTGATGTTAGGATGGCCACAACTATTCCAAGAACACACTTTCCTTCAAGACTTCTTTCGTTCCTGTTTTGGACCTTGGGATTTCAGTCTGGTGTTCCAATGTGGGTCTCTGTCTCTGTCTGCTTTCATCGCCTGATGAAAGTTAATCTCCAGGAGGATGACTATATGTCTTTCTTTGGGTTCACCATCCTATTTAGCTTCTCTAGGATCACAAATTATAGGCTCAATGTCCTTTATTTAGGGCTAGAAACCAAATATGAGTGAGTACATCCCATGTTCATCTTTTTGGGTCTGACTTA
Organism: Alexandromys fortis; assembly: GCF_014885135.2. Lineage (NCBI taxonomy): Eukaryota > Metazoa > Chordata > Mammalia > Rodentia > Cricetidae > Alexandromys > Alexandromys fortis. The sequence goes on along the minus strand of NW_026067896.1, from coordinate 16,181,616 downwards.
CTTCACTCAGGATAGTGTTTTCTATTCCCGTCCATTTGCGTGCAAAATTCAAGAAGTCATTGTTTTTTACTGCTGAGTAGTACTCTAATATGTATATATTCCATACTTTCTTCATCCGTTCTTCCGTTGAAGGGCATCTAGGTTGTTTCCAGGTTCTTGCTATTACAAACAATGCTGCTATGAACATAGTTGAGCATATACTTTTGTTGTATGATAGGGCATCTCTTGGGTATAT